>NW_023458555.1:15286171-15295574 GCF_013731165.1 Rhagoletis pomonella | reverse complement strand
TTTTTTTTTGTGGACCTGTGTATTTAATGCAAAAAAAAATTACATTAAACTAATAGTGAATATTATATAGGAAAAAGGTGTACACTTTCATTTGCCGCCTAGTGTATGTACACTTGAATAGATTTATACACTTCACATCTCATCTAAAATGCAATATATTTATATACATATGTATGTATGTATTAGATGTGTATGTATGGAATCCATAGTATGGGTATTCCCATTCTGCAGGCTCTAAATTCAGCCATTAGCCCTTGCCAACACTCAATATAAATTGATTACCACAATTTGTAAAAGGCTTTGCAACTTGCAAATTATTCTAAATTACTGCCATTTGCCAATATCACAGCATTTCCTTGGTTTTGTTGAATTCTAATATACTTAACAGCTTTGCAATTACTTTCATCTTATTCGCATTTGTTTTTATTTGCAATATTATGTGTACATATGTATGTTTATCTTGTATAGTTTGCCTATTAACTAAAGCCGTGGAGTTGTGTATTAATTTTTGCATATACACAATTTTTTCAATAAGATAATTTTTTTTATTGACTTTTAAAATGGGTCATGAATTTTCGATTTCTCCTTTCACTATCTAATTTATAGTCGCTAATTTAGAAACGAACATTTTATTTATACAAATTAAATCACTTTCGTTGTTTTGGACATTCGGTGTATTTTTACATACATAAATACATGCATATGCTAATACTAATTTACGCAAGAAACTGCGGGAAGTCAGAACTAGATTTGGTAATTTTTTAAACAAATAAAAACAAACAAACAAAAAATTTTTAGACAAAAACGTATACATATCGCTCATTTGCTTCAATAGTGTCATAACTCAAAAAAGCAAGACTTGAAAAAAAGGCTTTAGAGTTTTGAATTTGCATATCGTTAGTATAGTATGGAAAGGGCGTAACTCATATCGTCGCTGAAATACAAAAAGTCGCAACTAACTAAAATTTTTTATTGCATAAATAATAGTCTTCCAAATATCTCGAGAACGGGGCGAGGAAAAAATTAAAAAAAAATCACACATACATACTTCAAAATTCTCTATGAAAAGAAATATTTAGAAAAAAAATTTTCTTGAAAAGTTTTTCACATACAAATTTTTTGAAAAAGTATGCGGTTTTGTAGCCCATTAACTTCTCGTATAATAAAGTGCAAGATTTATGCTACTGCAAAATTGCGTTGATTTGTAATATTTTTTATGTTGACGGCTTTTTGCACTTTTTTCTTATGGAAGGAAATGCGCAAAACCGTTTTCAAAGAAAATTAAAAAAAAAAAAAATTACGTCAGCTTTGCAATCGCTTAAAACTTGCAGTTTATTATACTAGAATTTAATGGGCTACAAAACTGCATACTCGAAAAAATTCGAAAAAAAAATTAAAAATTTGTAAATATGTAATGTGCTCATTTAACTCAACTTCGGTGTAAAAAAAAAAAATCATAACTCAAATTTTTGTAGAGTGCACCCCATAATACTACACTTCGATACTCGAAGCTACCATTGGGACTTTTTAAATTTTTTTGGTTGGTTTTTGCCTGGTTGGCATTATATCAGGCTTCACCTTCACAATAACCATTATCATAGCCATTGTCATAATGCTGCTTATTTTTGACTCCAGATCTTCCAGTTACTGACGCATATGAATTTACGTAAGTAGGTATATTTGTAGTCGTCGCGCAACTGTAGCACGTTCTTTGTTTCAAGAATAGAGAACTCTACGCAGGGTATAAAATCATACATATTTCGAATGAACTTCATTTATTTAACAAAATTTATTTTGTATACAAATAGTGAAGAACAGTTGATTTACGAAAATAATTATGTATATTTTTTAGCAAACGCACTTTCAGAATGACATCTCTGCGCTGTTATCTCTCCGCCACTTTGGTCTTTATGGCCATTGCTTGCTCAGTACCCGCCTTCGCCGACACAAACAATGCGGAATTGGTGCCCGAAAAGCCAGCAGTGCCAACACCAGTACAACTCGCTGCAAGCAGCTATAATCATTTTCGTCTACCCAGATCGATCAAACCACAAAAATACACGCTGCACGTGATCACACATCTCGAGAATCCGGAAAATCTTACCTTTGTCGGTGAGGTTGCAATGCATTTGATAGCATTGGAGGATACAAGCAACATCACGCTGCATGCGCTGAATCTTACTATCAACAGCAATGAAATAATATTACGTAATCTACGCGCCAAGGAAACGGAACAGAAGAATTGTGTGCGTGGCACCGAGGTGAATGCCTACCATGACTATTATATTATGCACTTGTGCGAACCGTTGCGTAAGGGTGAAGAATACATACTCACCATGCCGTTTTCGAGCATTTTGAATTTGAACTTGCGTGGCTACTATCGCAGTTCGTATGTGGATCGTAGCAGTAACGAAACGAGGTATGTGGAGAGAGGGGATGAGGCGTTTCATTTGATTGAACTTATATAAAACGTATTTCCACTTTCAGATGGCTTGCGGTCACACAATTTGAACCGGCGTCGGCGCGTCTCGCCTTTCCGTGCTTCGATGAGCCCGATTATAAGGCGAAATTTGTTGTTATACTCGGACATAATAAGAGGTATACAGCATTGAGTAATATGCCGCTGAAGGAGACACGCGCCATGTAAGCCAGTCAAATGTTTAATTCCAAAAACTGATTTTTATTCAAATATTTCTTTCCTCCGTCCTTTTAGGGCCGACAAAAAGGACTGGGTGTGGAGCGAGTTCGAAGAGTCGGTGCCCATGTCAACGTACTTGGTCGCCTACTCTGTCAACGACTTCGCGTATGTAAACTCCGAAACTAGCTTGAAGAACAAAGTACAGTTCCGCACCTGGGCACGTCCGGATGCCATCGACCAGTGCACTTATGCTGCCGAAGTCGGACCAAAAGTGCTGCAGTACTACGAAGATATTTTCAACATAAAATTCCCATTGGACAAAATCGATGAGATTGCTATACCAGATTTTAGTGCCGGCGCTATGGAGAATTGGGGCCTTGTCACCTATCGTGAAACTGCATTACTCTATGCCGAGAATGTTTCCTCTTTGGAAAGCAAGCAGCGTGTCGCTTCTGTCATTGCACACGAACTGGCCCATCAATGGTTTGGCAATTTGGTGACAATGAAATGGTGGCAAGATTTGTGGTTGAATGAAGGTTTCGCTACCTATGTAGCCAGTTTGGGTATCGAGCATATCAATCCGGAATGGCGTGGTTTGGAAAAGGAGTCCGTCGACAACACCTTAGCTATCTTCAAGTTGGACGCACTCAAGAGCAGTCATCCGATTTCACAGGAAATTAATCACACCAACAAAATCGCCGAAATCTTTGACTCGATTTCCTACAAAAAGGGTTCAACTGTGCTCCGCATGATGCACCTCTTCCTTGGCGATGACGCTTTCCGCTCCGGTCTGCATTACTATCTCAAGAAACACGCTTACGCCAATGCAGAGCAAGACGATCTCTGGTCGGCGCTTACTGAGGCTGCGCATAAATTCCGCACACTCCCGAAATCTTTCGACATTAAAACCATCATGGATTCGTGGACATTGCAAACCGGTTATCCGATCATTACTGTGACACGCGATTACGAACGCAATCTGGCTAAAGTGACGCAGATACGTTACTTGCTTGACACAGTCGCTTCACGTAATGCCGAACGCAGCTGTTGGTGGGTGCCATTGAGCTACACCAGTCAAACGGAGACTGAATTCAACGCTACTGCACCGAAAAATTGGCTGCAGTGTAGCGAATTGCAAGAACCGTTGACTAAAACACTCAAAGATATGCCCAACCAGAATGAATGGATTCTTTTCAATGTTCAAATGTCCGGCCTGTACAAAGTGAAGTATGACGAACGCAATTGGAATATGCTGATTGAAACTTTGACCAGCGAGAATTACAATAAGATCCACGTGATCAATCGCGCGCATCTCATCGACGATGCTTTGACTTTGGCCTGGACCGGCGATCAGGATTACGATATCGCTATGCGTTTGATTGAATATTTAGTGCGCGAACGTGAGTATATACCGTGGAAGGCTGCTTTGGACAATTTGCGTGATGTCAACAGAATTTTGCGCCAAACTCCAGAGTATGAGTACTTCAAGGTGAGTGAGCTGGGTTTTGTGTAGAGAAGGGTTTGTAAGATGTGGGATTGTAAGTTTTTCTCTAACATTTCGGAATGCTGCTATGTTAAAACTAACACTTTTCGCCAAATGGAAATGCGCTTCCATAGATTTTCTTTAATGTAAGTAAAATATAGTATCTAAATGTAAGCAACTCCCAAATTGGTCCGACCTATTTACAATGGCTTAAGGCATTTCATGCCATATGCCTATCCGAAACTTGAGTCATATTCCGAGCGAAATAACAATTGCGTAGGTAGTTTTCATAAATAGCTATAGATGAAATAGCCTAGCCAGTGTAGTCAAGAGGCTCAAAAAGTGGATCACCACTTCTAAGAAAAGTGAGGACTAGAAGAATTTGCTAAACTTCTGTTTGAGGACAGAGTTACCCTTTTAGAAATGAGTGGCACGTACGTAAATAATTACGCAAACATACAGGAAGCTGGACTAGAAGAGAAATTGAGAACCTTTTTAGAAAGTCTTTCGCCAGGAAAAAAAAACCGTCGATACATTGTAAGCAGCTGATATTTTAGTAATAATAAGATAATGACGCTTACACATGTGTTAGTGTTTGGCCGAGCTTCTCCTCCGATTTATGGCGTGTGCCTTGATATTGTCACACAAAGCGGAGGGACCTACAGTTTTACGCCGACTCCGAACGGCGATTGCATTTTTATGAGAAGCTGTTTTTCATGGCAGAAATACACTCGGAGGTTTGCCATTGCCTGCCGAGGGATGACCGCTGTTAAAAAAAAACCTATTTTTCTATATTTCTTATGCGATGTTGCTTTGACCAGCGCTGAACCCAGACGTTGCGGAGTGGAAGTGCGCACTGCTTACCATTACACTACAGCGGTCGAGCTGTTATTTTACCTATCGTTTTATGAGGTTAAGACGTCTACATACAGGAGCAAATGGGAAGGGTTACAACTATACTAATTCAAGCTTGTGGCGATCGCTACGCTTTCACTTATATCAAGCACCTGGAACTTTGCATTTGAAGACGAAAATTCTGAAAATTCAGCTTCTATTAAGATACATTTTTGTTCACGATTTTTTTTATTTCGAATTCTGTTAAATTTTTTATTTTTCGAATTTTAATTTTTTACATAGCCCCAAATACCACCTTTAAAATAAGACTATGAACATTTTTTTTTAACTAAATATAATAGTTTTTGAGGTATTCAAACGTAAACTTACAATCGTCTTTCGAACTTGAAATACCCCTTCAACGACTTTTATCGCAGCTCCCGCAGTCTTGTACTTCCTCGTGTGCTGAGCCGATCTAGGTTTTCCGAGTACTTATTTACCAGAATTTCCGCACTATTTTAAATATATTTAGACAAGCTTGAGACACGTTGGACCAACGCTACGGAGACCAACTCATGAATGACTAGAATGTCAGTCCGGTCAGTTAGACTAAAAAAATTTTAGGTTAGAAATCAGAAAAGGACACGGTTCTAATTTTATCGATTTAAGATATTTCAAAAAAAAAAAACTGAAAACGAATATTATAAACTCATTTTTTACTCCCTTGGCAAAAAAAAATGCAATTCTAGAAATACATGCGCAAAATACTCTCCCCCATTTACATTTACCTTGGTGGCTTGAATGCGACCACTGAAGCCAACACCGCACCGCACACCATACTCCATAAAGAGCTCATCGCCAGCTGGGCCTGCCGCTTTGAAGTTGAAGACTGTATACCAAGCGCACAGCATTATTTCAAGCAATGGCGCGCCGTGCCCAATCCGGATGAATACAATCCAGTACCGAAAGATCTGCGCTCGGTCGTCTACTGTACGTCCATACGTCATGGCAACGAGGAGGATTGGCAATTCCTTTGGGCACGCTATAAGAATTCCAATGTGGCAGCCGAGAAGCGTACCATCATTTCGGCATTGGGTTGCTCACGCGAAATTTGGTTACTGCAACGTTATCTGGAATGGGCGTTCGACAGCGACAAACATATACGCCGACAAGATTCCACATTTGCTTTCGGTGCTGTGGCGCGTGGAGAAGTTGGCTTCCATTTAGCGCGAGACTATTTAATTAACAACATTGAGTTCCTGCATGAATAGTAAGTGTTGATGGAGTAAATTTCCAATAGCAGAGCAATACTTTATTCTTCTTACCTCTCTCACTGAAATATTTAGCTATGAACCCAACGGTTCGGAGCTTCGCCGTCTATTTTCTCCTATTGCCAGCCAAATGAGTAGCCAACGTGAATACGAGACGATGCGTAATTTCTGCGATGAAAACAAGCAGCTCCTACGCAAGGTCGAACAGGGTGTACAACAGGCTTTGGAGACGATCAAGATCAATGCTCAGTGGAAGGAACGCAACTACAATGAGATCTCGCGTCGTTTGCGCAGTCGTTTAACGACAGATGAATTCTAAGCTTATTGGCTAGCTTAAAAGTAGTTATAAATACATACATACATTCATACATTTAAATACGTTTAAGTTATTGAGGACTTCTTTTCTAAAGCCTTTATGGCATTATCCATTTTATTCGATACGCTGGAACCAGCTCATGAGATTTGAAGAAGATTGAATTTGTGGAATGATATTAAAGTAAATAAAATTTAAAATTTTTCGGCAATGGACGAAAAGGAATTTTATTAAAAGCTATTGTGTTTTAATCGGTTTTATATCGAGCGCTCGAGATGTAAGCTACATTTCTGCATCGAAAAGAAAAGTTAGAAAAAAAATTTCGCTTTGGTATATATCTCTTTTTGCTATATATGTTATCGGCCAAACCCGTTTTAGGACAAACTAGTTTTTCCTAAACTAGTATTATCTAGATCCGATATATCCGTCTAACGCGAAATCCAGTTGGACGCAAAAATATTGGGGACTGCGTAGTTGGAGTTGGACTGATGAGGGTTATTTTTATACCCGAGCGCACTTGTGCACAAGCTAATTTCGAAAAACGCAAAAACTACGATATTTCAGTAAATATTGGATCCAAATTCGAATTTTTGTAAAGAATAGTATCATTATAAAATTTTTGGAAAATGGGCGTGACCCCGCCCACTTATTATGGAATGCTGTATCTCAGTAGCCGCTTCACCAATCCTTTCCAAACTCGGTGCTAACCTTGCCTAGTGCCTAGCTAAGAAATATGTTGAAAATCTTTGAAATCGGGAAATAACCCCGCCCACCACTCATATAACGGTAATTTACAGAAACAAGGAAACTGCGATAAATCGGTAACTACTGAAGCTAATTGACTCAAAATCGATCAATTACAATAACCATTTAACACAAATTATTATACATTTTTGGATAATGGGCGTGGCGCCGCCCCCTTATGACCACAAATCTATATCTCGGTAACTGAT
Source organism: Rhagoletis pomonella (assembly GCF_013731165.1). Classification (NCBI taxonomy): domain Eukaryota; kingdom Metazoa; phylum Arthropoda; class Insecta; order Diptera; family Tephritidae; genus Rhagoletis; species Rhagoletis pomonella. The sequence goes on along the minus strand of NW_023458555.1, from coordinate 15,288,082 downwards.
TCATCAATTTCTATCAAATTTAATAACCTTAGTTCAAGGAAGAAATTCGTTGAACATTATTCAAATCGGACTAAAATTACACCCATTTCCCGTATAACGGTAAATTTCAAACATCCGAAAACTTCGATATTTCAGTAACTGAGGACGCTAATTTACTCCAAGTTAATAGTTACAACAATCTCTTAACAGTAAATAAGACTACTATAGCCGTTTAGGAATTGGGCGTGGCACTGCCCACTTTGTGACCAGAAGGTGTATCTCGGTAACCACTTTGTAGATTTCTACCACACTTGGTTGAATTATTTCATTAACTATAATTCAGCATATTATCGAAAAAGTTGAATCGGGCAGCCATTAAAATACAGCGGCTGCCCTGGCTCGGCCATGTACTAGTTCGAAAGGCCACAAATGCTGCGGAACGCTGTAAAAATATTCAACGCGGTAGCCGTTGGTGGTAGCAGAGGAACGGGGTGAGTGTACTCTGGGTTGGAAAGATCAGGTAGAGAAGGACTGGGCTTCATTTGGCATTCCCAATTCGCGTCAGTTGGCAGAGAAGAGAAACGACTGGCCTGCTGTGTTGAACTCGGCCCAGAAAAAGCCTTTCGAACTCATTTGTTCTTACAATTCATTCACACATCTATTCTTTCTAAATAAAATAAAGTTATATAAATACATGCGATTTTTTTGATAATAAGAATTACATTTTATTTCACATTTTCTTCATATTTCTTACTTCACTCTCACTATCAGTACAGTATGCATAATTAATAATCAAAACCATTTATTTATTATTATTTTTATATTCTATAATAATTATATTATTTAATAATAACCATAATCATAATAATAAGTGGTAATATATGTAATTTTTTTTTATTGTACGTACATAAATTTTACTTCCATACGTAACTATGTACATACATATGTATGTTTGTATTTAGTACGCGCCTGTCTATACATAAGATTTCTTCTTTTAACAGCTTTAATTCATTTGCGGGCATACTTTTTAGCTTTCACTTGCTTCTGAGCTTTTGTATACATATTTACTAAATACTATACAAATATGTATGTATGTTTGCATGTATGTATGTTTGTCTTATTAACTACTACATACATACATACATATTTCATTTCACTTTACGCATTGCGCGTTCAGAATTCGTTCGTTTTGTTCGTAGATATTTTGCATTGCAAACTGGCTTTCACTTATGAAGTTATATATACTATACATGTGAATATGTATTTTTTACAAATTAAAAGCTTTAACGGTGTAACAAGTCTGTATGTAAAGTAATTATATGTACATATGTACGTGTGTATGTATGTTTCCTTTATACACCGTCAGCTTCAACTAATCGCTTAATATGTAATGTACAAATTTTAATTTCGCCTTGTTCTTGCCTAGTCGCCTGGAAGTAGGCAATGTATTTAAATTAAAGAAGCTACATACATACATATATTACAGCACAAACTAAATTTGTTTTAATTTTTCTTTTTGAACAAGCAGTCAATCAAACAATCAATCATGCACGAATAAACAATATTTTTATTAACTAAATTACACTTTGCTTTACATTTTTGTATTAATTTAGTAGTTCACTTTGTATTTTAAATATTTATTACAATAATATTTAATTATTCTTAGTTTGTTTTGTACGTTGCGTACGCATAGAATTCTTACTGATTAGTTGCTTGTTGCTTTCCTTGTAGCTGTTTCTTTTATTGTTAGGCGCCTAGATGTATGCAATGATATTATAATATACATATGTATTTGTTTTTACAGGAGTTTAACAGCTGGATTTTTTCTTTTTTTTTTTATATAACTACTATATGTATGTGTGTATGTTAGGGTGGTCTTTAAAATATCAACAGCTAAATTTTGTATGGGGCACCCTTTTATTCTAATCATAC
>NW_023458555.1:15284557-15286071 GCF_013731165.1 Rhagoletis pomonella | reverse complement strand
AAAAAGGCATATTTCTAGGCTCAATTTATGTAAATTTTAATTACGGACTTTTAAATCGAGCGATTTCTTACATTCATTTATATATTGTTTTTTTTTGTGAAAAGGTAATTATAAAATTAAATATTAGGGTGGTTCTTCGAAGATCGACCACGAAGTTTTGTATGTGGCCCCCTTTTATTTTTTCTACCTACAAAATAAATACATCAATGAAAATATCAAACCTTTAAACAAATTTGTATGGGTTGTTACCAAGGTTTGAAAAAAAATATATATTTTTTTTAATCCCAAGAAATTCGAAAAACTGTGCTTTAAAACTGCTAAATTTGACATATTATTGAAACTTTTGTCGAATTTTCGCGAGTTAAGAAAAATAATAATTTTTCAAATCCTGATAGCGACCGATAGTACTTTTTAAAGTTTCGAAATTGTCATGGCGCCTCATGATTTCTGTATACATTTTAAGAAGCACCCTAATAAAGGCGTATAAAGGCCTAATGTCATACTCGCAAGATCATCAAAAAGAAAAAAAAAAAAACATACATATGTACATCGAATTATATGCGCACACTCATATCTATTGTTTTCCACCATCTATATGCATTTTCCTCAACATTACATATGTACATATATACGTCTGTATATGCAAACATAGAGAAATTTAAATAATTCAGCCGTACACCTGTGTACAAAGCAAATTAAAAGTTAATAGTCAAAAATCAAAGCTCTGTTATTAGCAAACATAATTAGGAAGCATTTCAAATAATGTACATGCGTACATACATACATACATTAATAAATTAAATAAAAATCATAGACAAAGTCCAAAATTGCGCTAAAACTTCAATATCCAAAATTGCCAATAATAGAAAAAATTATGAGTATAGTAAATTAAGCTTAAGCGCAAAAATTTAGACGATAAGCAAAAAAAACTTAAATTAATGAAAGTGATTTATTAATATACATACATTAGGGTGGTGCTTAAAAATATCAACATCTACAAAAAAAGCACCCCTTTATTTTGTTATACATACAAAATAAAGACATTTAAGAAAATTTTTAAATTAATTTTTATGGATCGCTACCAGAGTTTGAAGAAATTTAAATTTTTTTTAGCTCTCGAAATTTCGAATTTCAGTGATTTTGTTTCTACCAAAAAATTTTGCCTCTTGAGTGCCCCTTCTCTTTTCGTGTTCGATTCTAAATTAAAGGCAAAGGATGAGAAAATTATCTGTTCGTTTCTTAAAATATCACACTCTTGTAAGGCAAAAAAGGCACATTCTCTGCCTTGTGAAGCTTTGTCAGGGGTGATGGTTGCCCTGAAAATTGAGAAAAAGATAAAGCTGCACATATCTATTCCGAATTTATATGAACAGTTTTCAATAATACCAGTTATCAGATTCAAGTTAAAAAAAACGCCTACAAACTATTTAAGCATTTGAAATGTTCGCGCATGCTTTTATTTTGTACGTATGATTAGAATAAAAGGGTGCCCCATACAAAATTTAGCTGTTGAT
>NW_023458555.1:15282573-15284457 GCF_013731165.1 Rhagoletis pomonella | reverse complement strand
AAAAAAAAATCGATGAAAAGTTCTTTTAACCAAACCTTCAAAATATATTTATCAAAATTTTCAACTTTTTATTCAGAATTTCCAAAAAAACTTCTAGTATTCAGTTGTGCAGGTCATTCAATTCCAAACGGCAAAAAATTCCCGTTGATTTTTGAGATTTTTTTTTGTTACGGATTTTCGCATTTTTTTTCCATATAAGCATTAATTTCTTATGAAATAAAATACGGGAGACCGTTAGACACTAATTTTAAAAAATTAAAGCCAGTTTTTGTAAATTGCACTTGTTGTATAAAATCAATTTTTTAGCCGGTTTACACTTACACTGCATTAGAATAAAATTGAATTGGCTACAAAACTGCGTACTCTAAAATTTTCTAGAAATTATGAATAAAAAGTTGAAAGTTTTTTTGACAATTTTTATGTTCTTTTTATAAAGTGTGAAACTTTGATTTGTGTATATGGTTTATATTATAGAATAATAGTCATGGAAGCTGTTATGCTCCGCAGATGAAAAGTGAGGTGGAAACTATTCATAATTGGGACTACCTGGCGGCCTACTGCGTTGGGGATAAACCCAGGACATATGTATGTATGTACATATGTAGTGGTATTCAAGGAAATGAGGACGTATTCTACTGGAATATTAATGGAACACTAAGCCGCTGGCCATATGACCGCCAAGTGTGGGGACCATATAAAGATTCCTGATGGAGCTGCATGGAAGGGGAAGAGGTATAACCAATTCAGCACTTCCTGTGCGAATGCTATACACGCTGAAGAACTTAAACACATTGGGGAAAATTTCATTAAACGATCGGAATGATTTAAAGATATGTTGGGACACGGAAATTTTCTCCTGGGCATCACAATGGCCGGCTTAACTAAGAGCAGCCCGTCAAACCAATGCTAACCTCGACGCATACCAATGCGCATACATACATATAATACTAGATTATCTATATTAAAAACAAAAAATATCCACTGACAAAATTTTGCCGTCTTGAACAAATAAGAACCTCAGATTGGTCATTCATACAAATCAAAAATCAATCAGTAGGAACAATGACTCTGTCAGAGTTGCCAGTTCGCAAGATTGGTGAAATCATTTAAAATGCATGTCACGCATCGAGGTCTGGGCCAATGAAACCATTTACGGTTTACGCTGCGGCACTACCTGCTTTGCAAGGTGTAAACGTTTTCGCCTGATTAATTTCTTGGCTTTTATACATAAACATACATACGTACGTACATTCATAAGTAAATACGAAAACATAAATTAGCTAAATTTTTTGTTTAGTTTCCGACAATTTCTGACGTTTTGTTTTACATTTTGTTTAGCTTGTCGAATGAACTTTTTTTTTTTTGTAATATGTACATAGTTTTTTTGTTTACATTTATTACCTTTTTTGCACGCGTTCAATGAAACTTTAGTGCCGTTGGCTATGCATACACAGCAAATTGTTTGAATCAATTCACGTAAACAAATTATAAGAAAAAAAAAAATACCGTAAACGTGTACACAAAAATTGAAAAAGGAAGCTAATTAACCTGTTCGCGTTTTCCAAAAATACCAACAAAAAGTTGTTTACTCCCGTAAATAAATCAGAGCAAATCTATTTTGAATTGGTGATTTTTTTTTAGATTAAGAAACATTTTGTTTCTATCTGACATTTGGTTTGGACCCATTCTTTAATTTGAACATTGTGGAAAATTCTGTATATATATAAATATATACAAACATATGTATACATAAATATTCTTAGTTACCAAATATATGTATAAGTTCATAGAAGTCTGTATATTTCATTCTAAAATTTCGTTAAAAAACAATTAAGTTGCCCAGCCCAGTCAGTGCTGCCGCATTGACAGTTACAACTTCTAAAG
>NW_023458555.1:15268474-15282473 GCF_013731165.1 Rhagoletis pomonella | reverse complement strand
ATCACTTTCAGGTACATAGTCTACGGAGGATTTCTTAGCGCGCGCCGACTGACGCGCACGCGCCGCAGAAGGCGTCTTGGGCAACACTGGTACTACAATAGGTCGGCGACTCTTATGTGGCGTTTTTGGCTCATCATCGCCACCATCCGCAGCGGTATCTTCATCATCATCACTACTAGATGAGCTGCTACTATCACTATCCGTGGGAACGAAGTCGCTGCCACTCGCCGAGAAGTCCGAATCGGAATCCATTAGTTTAGCGATTTCTGCAAAAAAAAAATTATAATCAAACCTTTTCTTTAAATTTTCTCAAAAGTATAATTACGATTTTTAACGCGTTGTCGTAGATGTGACGGTGTCTTTGGTTCGGCCGTCGATTTTCGCCGCTTTGTAACCGGTGTTTTTGTTTGTGGCTGTGATGTGGAAAGACGTGATGTCTTTGGAGTCTTCGGTGTCATTGGCGTCTTTGGAGTTTTTGGTGTTTTCGGTGTATTCATGGCTGCCAATGCCATACCATTTCGTTTCTTTGGCGTATGGAATCCGTACATATTCTTTCCCACCACCTCCTCTTCATCTTGCAACAGCTGTATGTCAGCAATATCCGGTCGCTTTGTCGACGGTGGTACGTAGTTCTCATCTTCGGATTCAGTATCCTCATCCGTCTCCTCATAACCCACCTGTCGTCGCTTGCGTTGTTTGCTGCCTATAGGCACAAAGTCGGCATATTTCTTATGTGGGCTTACCTTGCGGCTTGACCTGCGAGGTTGGCGTGCCATAGCTGCTTGTTTTTCATCATCCGAATCTTCTGCTGTCACTGTCAATACATCTTCCGTGCTACTTAATCTGGCGCTAGTGCGGCGTGGTCGCCCTGTTTTAGAAGCACTCATTTTTAATTAAAACTTATTATATTAAGAAAATTCAAAATTATGGAAAACACATTAAACGGCGAGCAGCTGCTAAAAATTTGTTTTGCTTGGACAGCATTTTTCGCGGGCAACCAAAATTTTTTGTTTACGCATTTGACAGCACAGCTGACAGCTGACAGCGGACACAGTGTGCGGACTTTCCACTTTTGTGATATATCTAGATTGCGAAATTGCATTTCTACCACTTCTACCACCGTAAGCTGAAAATCTACCACATGTTTCAATTTTGTTCATTTTACAATAATGTGGATGATTTTCTTCTATCTTGAATTGGACAATTCTGAATGCGACATTGGTTCAAATTTTTGCATTCCATTTACTAATAGATTCGTGTTTCTTTTCAACACATTGCGAATTTGCTTCTCAATAAATCAGAATTTCAGTTTAAACTTTAAAGTGATTTTCAAATGAATTTCAATTAAAATACAAAGGGCGTGTGTGAATCGGTAACAAAGTTCTATGGGGAAAGCTGTTGAATAATATTTTTACTATAGTGCCAATCTGCTGTGTGAAATGAAATATTTTTTGACAGCAGTAAATTTTTGATAACCGCAGATTTATTTGGAATAAAATATTACAAATTGAAGTGAAATGAATATTTTAAGAAAACATCTACCATCGTTGATTGCAATTCATCTATTTAAGCTTTCATTTAACGAAAAATTACACAAATCAACAATCTTTGCGATTGTCAAAATTTTCTATGCATTTGTTAAAAATTTCACTAGCCTCATGAGCTACTGAAACTTTATTCACCTCATAGTTGTCAAAAATTTACTCGACGCGAACTTTGTTACCGATTCACACACGCTCAAAGTATACGATTTTATACATAAGGTGCCAAGTTCACTTTTTTCAAAATTTAGTTTTTATCATGATACAAAAAAGAAGGTAGTTCCATTTAATGACATTCGTTGTTGTTGTTAACCATTTGACTTTTAATAAAATTATGACATTTCATCAAATTCATGCTACCTGATCACCAAAAGTAATATTTTTTTTTTAAAGCAAGAGATCTCATCAGCCCACTCAAAGATGTGGAATATGATGGACTTGAAAATTTTGTCGGCTACATGATTTTAAAAATGGGGTTGAAGAAACTAGGTTTTAGAATGCATGAGAAAGTGATTCAAATTATACTTATAAAAAGGCTTTATTTAGGAAGAACATTATTTAGAATTACATTTTTAATCACAAGATTGCATTCAAAATAAGAAAATGAAAAAAATATAGCAACATAATGCGCTCATTGCTTTTATTATAAAATAAAAAGAATAATTACGATGAAGTCTCCTTTAACACTTTGTATTTCATGTATTTTTTCTTAAATGTGCGATCCACGTAAGTAAAAAAAAAAAAAATACGCAGCACTGATAATGATTTTTGATTTGAAATATTATGACATTGGTATAAATATGGGAAAGAAAATACTCCGACTTACTGTTTTAATATTATCAAAGTGGCAAGGCCGTTGATAATACTAACAAAATATATGAAACTTCAAAAAATTTTATTAACCGTCAAAAACTACCTTCTATTTTGTATAATGGTTTTTATTGCAGATAATGCGAAACTACATCGATTTTTCGTTACTGCTGAACAATTTCAAAAAATATACTTGGCAGCAGGGATGCCGACTCTATTGGCGTTAATTTCGCCAAATTTCTGAAAAATTTTCCGTATTTTCAAAACAAATAACGAAAAACATTAGGGGGATTCTCAAAGTCTTGTAAGGCCCACATGCACGGATTGCATGGTAAAAATCGGTTTTCCTATGGGACAGCTTTGCAAACCGTGCGACCCGTGCACCGTGCAAGGGCTTTGCAAGACTTCTAGAATACCCCTATTTACTAGAAAAAAAAACAACAACAAATATCATCAATTATAATAACATAATAAAGATAGTGTTTTTAAATAACATAAAAAAGTGATACTTCTGAGTATATTTTACAAAGCATATCTATCATATATAGCGGGAATGGATGTGTTATACCTTAGAATCATATATTTCTTGATAAAATTTTTGTAATTGTCTACAAGCAAGACTAGAACTAAGAGAGCTTTTATTTTTAGATAGTTGTTTTGTAAGTAAAACTGCCTCCAAAGTATCTATGCCAAATCTATTCGTGGTTGCAGTTTTTTTTTCAAAGAAGCGAGAGCGAAGCGAGAGATAGCATTGTCAAATCGCCGCCTGGGTAAAAGATTGTCGTAAGCGCCATTTTGACAATTTTTAGTTCTAGATGCAGTTATATATTTTGAAATAAGGTCTTTCGATTGGTGTCATCAGTTTTTAGATATCTCCTTTAGTTTCCGAGATATTGTCTACAATTTTTTCGATAATTTAAAACTAATCAATATCTTAAAAATTGTGTTCTCCATTTTTGTATACCTCCTTCAGTTTCCGAGATATTAGGTAAAAAGTGTCATTAATTTAGTAGAAATTTCGATCACATTTTGTCGTATTTCATACAAAGTGGCTGCCAAATTGTGAACAAATGGCGCTTACGACAAAATTTTACTAAAGAAAATCCCAGCATAAACTCAAAACCAATTAACAATAAACATTAAAAATTAAATAATTTAAGAGTTTTGTGAACTAGTAACATTTTCAGAGACTTTGGAGAAAATCTATCTTCGCGTTTTTGAGAAATTCTATTCCAAACTACAATCGCGATTTCCCACAACCTACCGAAATTAACATACGACAATCTTTTACCCAGCCGACGAAATGTAAACGACAAGGGAAAACAGGCGCTATGCACGGTTGCAATTTATTTAATATCCACTCGGTTGCATGAGGCAATTACGTTATATTTTAAATCAGTAACACCGTATAAATAAGAGATTGTTATTACAAGTTGTAATTTTATTCTCAGTAGGAATATTCTAATAAAAATCTTCAGTGTATTGAATTCTCCCAAAATTTAACGTCATTTCCCGATTCGCCTGAGAAATTCAAATCCCACCAATATCGGGGAATTCTGCCGCGGTTGGCATCACTTCTTGGCACCTTTTCACGTTTGGGTAACGGTATAATCCTATGTAATCACTATAATATTTCCCAGATATATAATATTTTCCAGATATCAAATCTGTACGGAAAATAAGCAAAACAAGAAATCCCTATAAACTTTACCTGCATCCACATCGATTGAATTTGGATTAGCCTCATCACAAACAAGTTAACATTCTTACACCACACAAACAATGTCCGAATGACTTTGAGGTTAAAAGCACAAAGTCAGTCGATAAAGACTTCGCAAGAAGATCTCACCTGGGGCGCAACTTAATACTCAATTATTTGTATGTTCATATGGAAATTACTCCATACATATGTAGATATGTACGTATACGCAATATATGGATATACATATGTATGTCACTTCATCCAGAGTCTATGCACGCAGGCGCAACAATCAAATGCAGTTAAGAAGACAACACTGAATCGTATGGAGAAATGCAAATTATGTAGCTTCAAGCCAATAATACTCCTATTTTAATATACGCACATGCATACACACTCATATGTGTATATGATGTTAAATATAACAAAAAATAGTCCTACCTTTATTTATAGTGCTAGCAATTTAATTCGATTTAATGCGATTGGGAATTGCGCTTTTACAGAGTATATGTATGTATGTATATGTATGAATGTATTTAGAAAATCATTAAAGGCATATAAAACTTAAGTCGCAATGAGTTTCTAGTAACATGCGGTCATGATTATTACAAACATCGAAATGGAAAATCTATACTGCTCGTAATATTTGTTTAAATATGGATATGAAATTATTTATGTTAGCAGTATATATGCACATAAATATGATTGAACTTAATTATCATTTGAACCTATCAACCTAGTTTTATGTACAACTGTATCGTATTCTTTGAGCAAAACAAACAAAATGCTGTAAGGCAAAAGTGTTTATAGCCAGACGCAGAGGCAGACGAAAGTAGCAACCATGACAGCTATGACCAAATCCCTAACCAGACAAATTTTTGGAAACTGGACGCGCTCAGTTAAAGGAGGTCAATCGCAGCTTAATGTGTGTCAGCCATGCCTTTCAGCAGTTGAGTGAAGCGGAAGAGATTTGAAAGAAAAGTGAAAATAAGGTGCCATATATGGTTAAAATTAAAACAAAAAACTGTAAAGTATTGTGTCTAGAGATTATGATTTTACTTGCAATCATATAGATATTTTTGGTTCGTTTGCTGGAAGAACGTTGTAATTCCAAGAAACAAAAATGCGAGTGAAGACTTTAAAGTTTTAAATAGTTGGTGGTATTTCCTAGAGGGAAGGAACGGTGTAAGCACTTCCTGAATTATCTCTTGTGATTGCCTTAGCTTATCTGAACACTATGATTCCTTAAGTCAAGTACCTTCAGAGTGTATAGCCACGATAGTTTTGAGATGTTTACCCTGCGCATGCAAATACGAGAAAACAGTTAATTCTCAACGTCTCCAGTCCATAGCCTCCCACATAACGGTTGACGATATTTTCCAGTTCGTGTTCATAAAATAAATCATCACCGCAGTTATAGAATTCGATTTGCATCTAACAACCAAGCAGAGAATCATTGTAGACACTTGAGGCTCTGCTGCTCCCGTACTTTACACTGCACAACAATATGTAACACTTAACGCCCTAAACACCCAGATAATTCGTGGCCTAAACCATAACCGTCCCTGTGCGTTGGACTTGTCAAATGCGTTTGGCACCGTTTGTCATTGCACGCTACTAAAAGACGCTGCGGCTTCCTCTATCACACAGGGACTCAAACGATGGTCGGCCGGCAAAACCTAGAAGATTAAACAAGAGGATCCATATGTGTTCTGTCCCGCTTACTGTTTAACTTCTACACTTCGAAGCTCCCTTATGCCCCGGAGGGAACTTCCCTGATCGCATACGCTTACGACTGTTCTATATTGGCTTCTGGGAATAGAATTGATGACCTCTGTTCAAAAGTAAACGGCTATCTCTCCAAACTTTCTCGCTTCTTCACTGCAAGGAGCCTAACACTATCCGCAACGAAATCAACGGCTGCACCACCTGCACGAAGGAGGTCCGACTTCAACTAGGCAATCAATCAAGCCGATGGCACACCAATTCCAACGGCGAACAAGCCGAAAGGTTAACTTTGATAGCCTGCTCTCCTTCTACGCGCACACAGCCGCAGTTGTCAACAAAGTACAGAGCCGCAACAAGGTTCTCAAGTCGCTCGCTGGCAGCCCATAGCAATAAGCCAGCCGGTTCTGAACTATGCTGCGCCTGTTTGGTCGCCGGAAATCGGTTGAACGCTGTGGCCGAAGCTACAGTCTTGACAGAACGCCGCACTCCGGACAGCAACAGGGCGAGGCCCAAGTGCTTTCCGTAAGGGAGCATAACAAAATGCTCAGCAATCAGTTTCTGATGGGATGTTACAGACGTGCGCACCCCAACAGACCCTTGCTCGAGGAGGAGCCTCCGCCCAGGTACGTCAGAGGACACCTATTCGAATACATGGACGCGGTCCAGTCGAACATTTACGAACCACTGGACCCGATGACGTTGCGACGAGTGATCACCGGCATTCAGTCACCGTCGGTCACCGCCTACCACGACTCCCGAACTATGAATGCCGTGATCGGAGCTCAATCACCACCTGTAGCAGACACGGAGCTTCAACTGCCAAGAGACACTTACTACGGCCAAGTTACGGTCTCGAGCATCCCTGCACCATATGCCAGCTCAATCCCACTCAACTAACTCCCCTCTCCCGTTGGTCCTACCCTGTCGAAAGTACCCGTTTCCTGGGCTTACCGCTATTGAGCTTGACGACAACGATAGGTGGACAAACCGAAATAGGCGGGACTTAGTATAGACGCTACAACAACAATAGTACGAGTGTAAGAAGCACTTCGGTTGACATCGATTTTTTAGTTATTTTGTATACTTGCTATGACATAAAGGGTATACTGTTTCCAATAAAATAGCATTCAATTCTTCAACCCTTTTCTACGATGATCTCCAGCTAAGCGTAATTAATTTTCTACGCAAGAAAATTATCAGCCATTGGCAAATTCCATCGGTAGGTACTTCTTGCCTATCACTGACAGTAACTCTGCATTGGAGCCTTAACAGCTGGTCGTTGGCAACGGCTCAACGAGTGGAAGAGCAACAAATTAGCACATTTTATGCTGCCACTATGACAACTATTACTATCAGCAACAAAAGAATGCTTATAAGCTTTTGGAGTGCAGCACAAATCTCTATTCAGGTATATATGCTTATGTGTGGTGGCTAAGTGGTAATCCGCTCACGCGCGCAATCGCACAGCGGAACATTTCCATGAGACTCAGCATGTAATGATTTGTATTTGTACGAGTGTGTATTTTTATTTATTTGAATTTAAGTAATTCCATTTGTATTTTCTATACATATTTTTATTTATTTTTTGTTCACTCCACTTTAGTTGACGCCTAGCAAAACGACGACGACGACGACGACAGAAACCGGCAACAACTGGCGTTTGCAAAACAACGAACGCCATGTCCGCCCAGTCGCCAGCAGCCGACGTGTATGCCGCCGTGTGCGTTTTGTGGAGCGCATCGTTGGCGCTTTGCTTATAAGTGGCCGGCACATTGGTGAGAATACTTCAGATAGGCAGCACCTGAACGCGGTGTTGGTTGTTTATTAACGCGCCGATGAAATAGCAAAGTTATAAAAGTTGATAAACGCAACGCATAAAACGGGAGCGGTCAGTGCGGGCAACCCAACTCCTTGAGGAAAATACACTAAAACTTGTTTGGTCTATAACTGTGAATGTTGCCGAAATTGTGCATTTAATTATAAAAAGAAAACGAGAAACACAGTTTTAATTTCATCGTTTCCGTTGTTGTTGCGGGAGTTGAGAGCGTAAGTGTAAGCTAAATGTAAACCGGAAAGAAGTATTTTTGTATTCATTTATTTATTGAATTTCATTCGTAAAGTATTAATCTGCATAAATTTAGTTATTTAAAATGTGAAAGCTCGCGCCAAAAAGTGCAGTGAACGTCATAAATAAATATTTATGAGTTCAGTCGAAATCAGGAAGTCAAAAATCAAAACCCAAATAAATAAACTTAATTTTTTACATGTCTGTGCTTGATGTTCGAGTTCAGTAGCCATGGAAAAAGCTATAAAACTTAAGCAAAAATCAGTTCACATTTCAGCAATTAATTTGTGTAGGTATGTGTGAATGTAAAGCTGTTCCATTTGGAGAATTCGGAATCATATATTTAGTATTCATTCACGCATTCAATAACAGGACATTTCCGAATGGCGAAGCCAACTGGAACTCTTACAGGCTAACCTAATATTCGCGGCTTGCGTTTTGGTACGCACGCCGTCGAATTTGTTTTTTGCGTCACCCGAAACTGGCTTGCGTGCGTTTGCATTTGATTTCATTGAGCGAAACGTCAAATCAAAATGTCACGCAGAACAAAAATTGGAAATGGAGTTAGCTTCATTCGCACGCCGTTCAATTTCGGTTGGTCCTATACAAGTTGTATGTGCATGAGAAATTTTTGGCAGTAAATTGGCGGCGTGCGTGAATATAAGGTTAGCCAGTTAGAGATCTAAATTTATAAAAATACATACACACATAGGGGATTAAGAAAAAAGTATGTATGTCAGTTTGAGGTTTACTGCTTACTTTATTGTGGATTCCAGTTCATGATGCCTTTGATGGCAACGAAAGGGCTGATGCTCCTGCCAAATGCAGGGCCTAACAAGCTCTGTATCGTATCCGAAAATAAAAATGTTACATTAATAAATGCTTCATAGTAAAAACTTAACATAAATTTGGTAATTAAAGGTAATAATTGTATATAATAATAATAATAATAGATTGGCGCATACACATATGTTAGTGTTTGGCCGAGCTTCTCCTCCAACTTGTGGCGTGCGCCTTGATATTGTCACACAAAGCGGAGGGACCTACAGTTTTACGCCGACTCCGAACGGCGATTGTATTTTTATGAGAACCTTTTTTTCATGGCAGAAATACACTCGGAGGTTTGCCATTGCCTGCCGAGGGACGACCGCTGTTAAGAAAAAACCTTTTTACCTTTAAAAATTGCACCTTCATTTTTGGCCATTTAAAACCTGGGCATAAATTTGTGGTAATTGAAAGCTTGCACTTATATTTTTGGTGGTTATTTGAAAACGGGGCATCATTTTCTTCTCATTTAAATAATGGCAAACATTTTTGGTAATATAAAATTTTTTCATAATTTTCTAGCAATATAAAAATTTGTGGTGGCATACCTTTCTGCAGAACCATGGTAATTTAAAAGGTGGACACTTAAAAACTGGATATATTTTTTTTTTGAATTCATACATACATTTTTTTGTAATTTGAAAACTGAAAATTTGTGCTCTTTTAAAGATGGAACATAATATCCTGGAAGTTTAGAACTGGACGTAAATTTTTTATTTCATACTTCAAATCTGGACACAAATTTTTTGAAATTTAAAAACAGGCCATAATTTCCTTGAAGTTCAGAATAGAACATACATTTTTGACCGCTTAAGACCTGGACATAAATCTGTGAAAGCTGGACATAAATAATAAATAAAATCTGGTCCAAAACTTTTTGTGATTTAAAAACTAGACTTTATAAAACACTCTTTTTGGAAATTCATAAACGCTACATCAAAATATTTTTATTAGAAATGAAAAAAAGTGAAAAAAAGTTCTTTGGAGGTCGCACTAGTTGGTTTTCCATAAAAACGCTGATGTTATAAATTTTTTTAATTTAGTATCATGTTAATGTGCAGCTAAAAATATTGTTTTTACATGTACATAAATAATAAATAAAAACTGGTCCAAAACTTTGCAATTCAAAAACTAGACATTAGAGTGGTTCAAAAAAAACTATTTTTGGAAATTCATAGACGACATCAAAATATTGTTATATATTTAATTTTTTTTTAATAAAAAATATGATTCTCTTTTTTATCACAAATAACAATAACTTGGGGCAGCGTTTATTAACTTAAAAAAAATAAAAATTACCACTCTACTAGCCATACATTTTTGTTCAATTAAAACCTGGACATGAATTTTTGATGGCTTATTAACTTTACATAACTTTTGATAGTTCAAAAACAGGACATTAAATTATATTCATTTAAAAACTGGACGTATGGAAATATAAATCTGCATATGGGCGATTCCAGCGAAGTCTACCGCGAAAAAATAAAACTCCTAAATCTAATTTATTTATAGGCCGATTTGGCTGCTTTTTACAATATATGTATATTGGTTATGTAAGCAAAAACATTTTTGCCAAAAATGGTCTCGTTAGGTGGCACCTGGATCGAAGCTTTTTTGAAAAACCGTATTTATGCTCTGGTATGTTTCACATTTGGCATATTTAGTTGAAACGTAAATAGTAAGACATAGATTTGTACGTTCGACATAAAATGCATGTTTTCTTTCTATTCAAAATTCTTTCAAGAACAATATTAACAAAATTTTTGAATGGAAATTTTAGTAACGTAACGCCAGGTAACGGCACGTCAGATAATTTAGCTGATTAAACATGAAACAGAAAAGATTTCTACATTTAAAACTAGGAAAATTAACCTTAAACATTTCCAATATTATTACAAAAACGTTTATACAAATAGTCTTGCCCGATTTGCAAAGTTTTGTAATTTTCTAAACGAAGTAAAAATCCACTTCCGCTTTTTGTAACGTCACGCCAGCGCGTATGTTTACTAATATCGTTAGATCGCTATGCTAAATCTATTTAATTCTATGCAAATCTTGAAAAACCGTTTTAAAATTTTGACTTTTTCAACTTTTTTAGCATTTTGTCATTTTGAGCCAGTTTGGAAATACCCATATGTACATTTTTATGAACAAATCTTGTACATATAGTACTGTTTGCCATTTCAAAACTGGAAAATAGTTTTGGTTTTTTAAAAACTGGACAAATATTTGAGATTTTTTATCATTCAAAAACCGTCTCCAGGGGTTTAATATCAATAAGTCTAAATTTGTTTTTGTTAAAAACCCTGAAGAGCCTTATTAACTTAAACATACAAATAAAAATCCTCTACATCTCCTACCAAAAACTCAGCATGTGTATTTAAAGGATTGGTCGGTTGCGACCATTGGATCGAGGAAGCATTTACTCAACAAAGACTTCAGGATGAGGTCCATCCCCAGTATCCAGGAGTCTTTTATTAACAAATTGGCCGGTCATAATCGTTCACTAGCTGAGTAGACCGAGTCAAATTGAAGTTCTGAACACATTGAAAACGACGAGCTACGGACCACAGCTTCCAATTTATCATCTACATTATCTAAACGCTTTGTCGATGGCGATATGATTTCTTGGAACGCGGCAGCGACATCATCAATTTGTATGAGTTTGACATAAAAGAAGAGGAAGAACCTTATCTGTCGCCAGAAAAATAGAAATAGATCAAATATGGCCACAACCACAGCCGTCGCGTAGCCCGGTCGTCGCCAAAATAATTATCTACATTAGAGTACGTGTTAAAATAATTTGACAGCTGTGGTTTGTAGCTCGTCGTTTTCATTGTGTTCGGGCTATTATTGACCCCATATTTTCTGACTGACATTTTTCGATCCAGCGGAGCGTAAAAGGCGGCACACCATTGTATATGAAAGGTGGAGTCATCCCAGATCCTAGCGTATCCTCCTCAATAGAAAATATAAGAGACCCGCTACTCTTCCCACAATTAAAGCGTTCGCCTTGTGTTCTTTAATTGAGTTAAGTATTCGGACATGATAGAAAGCTTCGTGAAAGTCCAACATTTAGGAACGAATGAAAGGACATAAAAAGCTCTATACTGGTAGAACCATTGGCAAGAGATGGAACCGTGCTTCCTACGTTTTTTTACTCGCGCTGTGATACAGTTATTAAGCCTGTAATCTTATGTCGGAGCAACATCTAAATTAGAACAAAATTTTTTCTAATAGCGGTCGCCTCTATAGGAGGAGAAGTTCGGCCCAAAAACTTAGCGCCAAAATATGTATTAATAATATTAATCTTATGTGGAGTGTTGTGAGTGGGATAACGCATATTTTGGTCTTGGAAACGCAGATAACTGTGTTTCTAGACTAGCTCGAGGCGGCTCTTTCTCTATTCACATTCGTTCAAGAGATGAGTAAGGAAGGTGCATAGCGTCTGTCGGGAATTCTTTCACAACCTCAAAGTGAGGCCCGTAACTGTTAGCTTTTTGGCGTCTATAAAAGAGGAACAAATCTTTACTATTGTCATTACCATTGCTACTACCATTACTATTACCAACACCATAACCATTACTACCACCATTAAAATTACCAGTGCCAGTACCATTACCATTACCTTACCACTACCATTGCTACTAGTTTTACCATTACCATAGCCATTATCACTACCATTACTTTTAATATTACCATTACCTCCTCCTCTACTATTACCATTGAAATTACCTTTACTATTAGCATTACCTCTACCATTACCCTTAATATTACCATTTCAATTACCTTTACTTTAACACTTTTCCATTTAAATTTATGGAAATACTTGTCTACAGTTCTGAGCCCAAAATATTGGGTTGAAAATATGGAAAATGGTCATTAATAAGCTTAAAATATCGCAATAATTACATGTCCATATAATAATACTTACCTTTTCTTTGAGTTAGAACTCTACAACAAACTTTTCAGACCTTGTAGCTTTCGACGCTCAAGCTGTTTTATAAAACGTATAGCTAAATAGAGCGTTGAAAGCCTGAAGAGCGCTGGATGGTCTGAAAATCTCGTTCGGGAGTTGTATTATTAATGCTACTACTAATTTTGAATTTTAAGTTTTACAAAAAAAAAAATCGTCGTGCTTTCGTCGTCGTGATTTCCATTCTCCTACAATTTTAAGATATCTCTTTCTTATATACACATATGTATGTATGTATAATGTACATTGTACATAGCCCGTCAATTGCTGCAACGACAATGTTGCATTTCCAACAATAATTTTAAATAAAAAATCTGCATATTTGAGTAGTCGTACTCCCCTCACAAGAAACTGTGATATTTTCGCTCGCATATCCAGTTCAGTAGACAAAGCGCGCACCGTCATTGCCACATACATACATATGTGAATATTAAACTAGTTTCACTTACTATCATAGATCCCCCCTTTACGCCCCACAACTCCTCATACTGCCTAGCGCACCAGCATTTTAATTAGGTTGTGTGAGCGTAAAATTAAAATTCGATTTTGATTGTCTCCAATCAATTGCGGTCAAACGGCGTTGTGCTGCGCGAGCAACAATTGTAAATAAATATGTCCATAAGTATGTAGTAAAAAAGATGCACTCTATAATGGCTTTTCACAATTTTTATCATCAAAAAAAACCAAAACCAACGGTATTTTATAGCAACTTCAAACTTGCACTTTCCGATTATGGAATCGAATGGGCTATGAACTGCATACCCAAAAAATTTTAATAAAACGATTGAAATTTTGAGGAAAATTTTTGAAGAGAATTTTTGAAGAAATTTTTTTAATAGAATTAACTACATTTTTGTAAAAAATAGTTAAAATTAAATAATAAAAAAAAATAATAGTCCAAACATGTCAATATGTGGGAGTCGTATAGTTATGCTTAGCACTATATTATTTATGTAACTAGGCTACCAATATTATTTTCTACATGTTAGTTGCAGAACATACATTAAAATTTTTTGTCATGAAGATTTAATTATGTTTGAAATAAATGCGTCCTTTAAACGGATATGTATGTATGTATGTATGTACTTTGCCCATCCCCCATAACCTTATAACGAACGGCCTTTTAAGTAAACAAAAAACTGAGTGCGAAACAAGTGAAACTTCATAGTAAAAAATCTCTTCATTTTTATTGCTCATCTTTGTCCTTAACCTTGTCCTTATAATCATACTTATTCTTATCTTGATCCTTATCCTTGTCCTTGTCCTTATCCTTTTCCTTACCCTTATTCTTACCCGTATCCTTATCCCTATCCTTATCCTTATCCTTATCCTTATCCTTATCCTTATCCTTATCC
>NW_023458555.1:15255391-15268374 GCF_013731165.1 Rhagoletis pomonella | reverse complement strand
AAGGATAAGGATAAGGATAAGGATAAGGATAAGGATAAGGATAAGGACAAGGACAAGGACAAGGATAAGGATCAAGATAAGAATAAGTATGATTATAAGGATAAGGTTAAGGACAAAGATGAGCAATAAAAATAGAGATTTTTTACTATGAAGTTTAACTTGTTTCGCACTCAGTTTGTTTTTCTTTGCTTAAAAGGCCGTTCGTTATAAGGGTATGGGGGATGGGCAAAGTACATACATACATACATATCCGATTAAGGACACATTTATTTCAAACATAATTTAATGTCCATGACAAAAAATTGTAATGTATGTTCTGCAACTAAGATTTAGAAAATAATATTGGTAGCCTAGTTACATATATAATATAGTGCTTAGCATAACTATACGACTCCCACATATTGACATGTTTTGACTATTATTTTTTTATTATTTAATTTTAACTATTTTTTACAAAAATGTACTTAATTTTATAAAAAAAACCATATAAATCCTAGTTTCAAACTTTGTACAAAAATTTTTAAAATGAACAAATTTTCTTCAAATTTCAATCGTTTAATTAAAATTTTTTGGGTATGCAGTTTCATAGCCCATTCGATTCCATAATAGGAAAGTGCAACTTTGAAGTTGCTATAAAATATCGTTGATTTTGGCTTTTCCTGATGAAGTATGTTATAAAAATTGTGAAAAACTTATAACGGCATCTTAAAGTGCATCTTTTTTATACTTATGGACATATTTATTTACAATTGTTGCTCGCGCAGCACAACGCCGTTTGACCGCAATTGATTGGAGACAATCAAAATCGAATTTTAATTTTACGCTCACAAAACCTAATTAAAATGCTGGTGCGCTAGGCAGTATGAGGAGTTGTGGGGCGTAAAGGGGGGATCTATGATAGTTAGTGAAACTAGTTTAATATGCACATACATATGTACTTATGTATGTGTGTGGCAATGGCGGTGCGCGCTTTGTCTACTGAACTGGATATGCGAGCGAAAATATCACAGATTCTTGTGAGGGGAGTACGACTACTCAAATATGCAGATTTTTTATTTAAAATTATTGTTGGAAATGCAACATTGTCGTTGCAGCAATTAACGGGCTATGTACAATGTACATTATACATACATACATATGTGTATATAAGAAAGAGATATCTTAAAATTGTAGGAGAATGCGAATTGGGGGTAGCACGACGAAATTTTCTTTTGCAAAACTTCAAATTCAAAATTAATTGTAGCATTAATAATACAACTCCAGAACGAGATTTTCAGACCGTCCAGCGCTCTTCAGGCTTTCAACGCTCTATTTAGCTATACGTTTTATAAAACAGCTTGAGCGTCCAAAGCTACAACGCCTGAAAAGTTTATTGTAGAGTTCTAACTCAAAGAAAAGGTAAGTATTATATGGACATGTAATTATTGCGATATTTTAAGCTTATTAATGACCATTTTCCATATTTTCAACCCAATATTTTGGGCTCAGAACTGTAGACCAGTATTTCCATAAATTTAAATGGAAAAGTGTTAATTTTTTATGGTAATAGTAGTGACGGCGGTAATGGTAATAGTAAAGGTAATTGAAATGGTAATATTAAGGGTAATGGTAGAGGTAATGCTAATAGTAAAGGTAATTTCAATGGTAATAGTAGAGGTGGAGGTAATGGTAATATTAAAAGTAATGGTAGTGATAATGGCTATGGTAATGGTAAAACTAGTAGCAATGGTAGTGGTAAGGTAATGGTAATGGTACTGGCACTGGTAATTTTAATGGTGGTAGTAATGGTTATGGTGTTGGTAATAGTAATGGTAGTAACAATGGTAATGACAATAGTAAAGATTTGTTCCTCTTTTAAAGACGCCAAAAAGCTAACAGTTACGGGCCTTACTTTGAGGTTGTGAAAGAATTCCCGACAGACGCTATGCACCTTACTTACTCATCTCTTGAACGAATGTGAATAGAGAAAGAGCCGCCTCGAGCTAGTCTAGAAACACAGTTATCTGCGTTTCCAAGACCAAAATATGCGTTATCCAACTCACAACCATTCCACATAAAATTAATATTATTAATACATATTTTGGCGCTAAGTTTTTGGGCCGAGCTTCTCCTCCTATAGAGGCGACCGCTGTTAGAAAAAATTTTGTTCTAATTTAGATGTTGCTCCGACATAAGATTACAGGCTTAATAACTGTATCACAGCGCGAGTAAAAAAACGTAGGAAGCGCGGTTCCATCTCTTGCCAATGGTTCTCCCAGTATAGAGCTTTTTATGTCCTTTTCATTCGTTCCTAAATGTTGGACTTTCACGAAGCTTTCTATCATGTCCGAATACTTAACTCAATTAAAGAACACAAGGCGAACGCTTTAATTGCGGGAAGAGTAGCGGGTCTCTTATATTTTCTATTGAGGAGGATACGCTAGGATCTGGGATGACTCCACCTTTTATGTACAATGGTGTGCCGCCTTTTACGCTCCGCTGGATCGAGGCACCGCTCAGTCAGGAAATATGGGGTCAATAATAGCCCGAACACAATGAAAACGACGAGCTATAAACCACAGCTGTCAAATTATTTTAACACGTACTCTAATGTAGATAATTATTTTGGCGACGACCGGGCTACGCGATGGCTGTGGTTGTGGCCAGATTTGATCTATTTCTATTTTTCTGGCGACAGATAAGGTTCTTCCTCTTTTTTTTTTATGTCAAACTGATACAAATTCATGATGTCGCTGCCGCGTTCTAAGAAATCATATCGCCATCGACAAAGCGTTTAGATAATGTAGATGATAAATTGGAAGCTGTGGTCCGTAGCTCGTCGTTTTCAATGTGTTCAGAACTTCAATTTGACTCGGTCTACTCAGCTAGTTAACGATTATGACCGGCAGGATGTTAATAAAAGACTCCTGGATGCTGAGGATGGTCCTCATCCTGAAGTCTTTGTGAGTAAATGCTTTCTCGATCCAATGGTCGCGACCAACCAATCCTTTAAATACACATGCTGAGTTTTTGGTAGGAGATGTAGAGGATTTTTATTTGTATGTTTAAGTTAATAAGCCTCTCCAGGGTTTTTAACAAAAACAAATTTAGACTTATTGATATTAAACCCTTGGAGACGGTTTTTGAATGATAAAAAATCTAAAATATTTGTCCAGTTTTTAAAAAACCAAAACTATTTTCCAGTTTTGAAATGGCAAACAGTACTATATGTACAAGATTTGTTCATAAAAATGTACATATGGGTATTTCCAAACTGGCGTTACGTTACACTCAAAATGACAAAATGCTAAAAAAGTTGAAAAAGTCAAAATTTTAAAACGGTTTTTCAAGATTTGCATAGCAATTAAATAGCATTTAGCATAGCGATCTAACGATATTAGTAAACATATGCGCTGGCGTGACGTTACAAAAAACGGAAGTGGATTTTTGCTTCGTTTAGAAAATTACAAAACTTTGTAAATAGGGCAAGACTATTTGTATAAACGTTTTTGTAATAATATTGGAAATGTTTAAGGTTAATTTTCCTAGTTTTAAATGTAGAAATCTTTTCTGTTTCATGTTTAATCAGCTAAATTATCTGACGTGACGTTACCTGGCGTTACGTTACTAAAATTTCCATTAAACAATTTTGTTAATATTGTTCTTGAAAGAATTTTGAATGGAAAAAAAACATGTATTTTATGTCGAACGTACAAATCTATGTCTTACTATTTATGTTTCAACTAAATATGCCAAATGTGAAACATACCAGAGCATAAATACGGGTTTTCAAAAAAACTTCGATCCAGGTGCCACCTAACGAAACATTTTTGGCAAAAATATTTCTGCTTACATAACCAATATACATATATTGTAAAAAGCAGCCAAATCGGCCTGTAAATAAATTAGATTTAGGAGTTTTATTTTTTCGCGGTAGACATCGCTGGAATCGCCCATATGCAGAGTTATATTTCCGAAAAATACGTCCAGTTTTTAAATGAATATAATTTATTGTCCTGTTTTTGAACTATCAAAAGTTCTGTAAAGTTAATAAGCCATCGAAAATTCATGTCCAGGTTTTAATTGAACAAAAATTTATGTCTACATAGTTTTTAAATCACAAAAAGTCTTGGACCAGATTTTATTTATTATTTATGTTCAGCTTCCACAGATTTATGTCTAGGTCTTAAGCGGTCAAAAATGTATGTTCTATTCTGAACTTCAAGGAAATTATGGCCTATTTTTAATTTTCAAAAAATTTGTGTCCAGATTTGAAGTATGTAATAAAAAATTTACGTCCAGTTCTAAACTTCCAGGATATTATGTTCCATCTTTAAAAGAGCACAAATTTTCAGTTTTCAAATTACAAAAAAATGTATGTATGAATTCCAAAAAAAAATATATCCAGTTTTTAAGTGTATATCTTTTAAATGATCAAAAAATTATGTCTAGTTTTTAAACAACCACAAATTGTTATATTACCAGAAAATTATGAAAAAATTTTAAATTGCTAAAAATCTTTGTGCAAAAATATAAGTCCATTTTTTAAATGACCAGAAACGTAGGTTCAATTACTAAACAATTATGGCCCGCTTTAATGTAAAATTTTTATTTTCGGATACGTCTCCTGCTGGGGAGGAGGCTGTCATGTTTCAGATTCTGGATGGAGACAATAATCGTTCCCTCATGTGTATAAATATGGGGTACTCTGAGGTTTAGCCCGCCAGCCCACAGGATTTGCAGTACATATCATCAGAATGTCTCCTTTTGCAAAGTTGGTACCTTAGCTTGCAGTGGGCTGCCAGACATCCAGTGACACATAGACTCTACGAGAGGGAGTTATAACTCTCTTCTTTTTCCTTCCTTCCTTTTACCCTTTGACAGACGACAATGGGCTGCCACCTGAGCCCTTCGACCTCCTTAAAAACTCTGCCGTGCATGCTTTGA
Organism: Rhagoletis pomonella; assembly: GCF_013731165.1. Classification (NCBI taxonomy): domain Eukaryota; kingdom Metazoa; phylum Arthropoda; class Insecta; order Diptera; family Tephritidae; genus Rhagoletis; species Rhagoletis pomonella. Next base: position 15,263,448 of record NW_023458555.1, on the reverse strand, counting down.
ATGGATCGCAGAAGGCCGATGACCATGCAGATCCTGTTAGGCCCTGCATTTAGCGAGAGCATCAGCCCTTTCGCTGCCATCAAAGTCATCATAAACTGGAATCCACCATAAGGTAAGCAGTAAACCTCAAACTGACATACTTTTTTCTTAATCCCCTACGTGTACGTATTTAAATTAATTTAGATCTCTAAGAGTTCCAGTTGGCTTCGCCATTCGGAAATGTCCTGTTATTGAATGCGTGAATGAATACTAAATGCATGATTCCGAATTCTCCAAATGGAACAGCTTTACATTTACACATACCTACATAAATTAATTGGTGAAATGTGAACTGATTTTTGCTTAAGTTTTATGACTTTTTCCATGGCTACCGAACTCGAACATCAAGCACAGACATGTAAATAAGTAAGTTTATTTATTTGGGTTTTGATTTTTGACTTCCTGATTTCGACTGAACTCATAAATATTTATTTATGACGTTCACTGCACTTTTTGGCGCGAGCTTTCACATTTTAAATAACTAAATTTATGCAGATTAATACTTTACGAATGAAATTCAATAAATAAATGAATACAAAAACACTTCTTTCCGGTTTACATTTAGCTTACACTTACGCTCTCAACTCCCGCAACAACAACGGAAACGATGAAATTAAAACTGTGTTTTTCGTTTTCTTTTTATAATTAAATGCACAATTTCGGCAACATTCACAGTTATAGACCAAACCAGTTTTAGTGTATTTTCCTCAAGTAGTTGGGTTGCCCGCACTGACCGCTCCCGTTTTATGCGTTGCGTTTATCAACTTTTATAACTTTGCTATTTCATCGGCGCGTTAAATAAACAACCAACACCGCGTTCAGGTGCTGCCTATCTGAAGTATTCTCACCAATGTGCCGGCCACTTATAAGCAAAGCGCCAACGATGCGCTCCACAAAACGCACACGGCGGCAAAACGCAGTCGGCTGCTGGCGACTGGGCGGACATGGCGTTCGTTGTTTTGCAAACGCCAGTTGTTGCCGGTTTCTGTCGTCGTCGTTGTCGTCGTCGTCGTTTGGCTAGGCGTCAACTAAAGTGGAGTGAACCAAAAAAAAAAAAAAATATGTATAGAAAATACAAATGGAATTACTTAAATTCAAATAAATAAAAATACACACTCGTACAAATACAAATCATTACATGCTGAGTCTCATGGAAATGTTCCGCTGTGCGATTGCGCGCGTGAGCGGATTACCACTTAGCCACCACACATAAGCATATACATATGTATACCTGAATAGAGATTTGTGCTGCACTCCAAAAGCTTATAAGCATTCTTTTGTTGCTGATAGCAATAGTTGTCATAGTGGCAGCATAAAATGCGCTAATTTGTTGCTCTTCCACTCGTTGAGCCGTTGCCAACGACCAGCTGTTAAGGCTCCAATGCAAAGTTACTGTCAGTGATAGGCAAGAAGTACCTACCGCTGGAATTTGCCAATGGCTGATAATTTTCTTGCGTAGAAAATTAATTGCGCTTAGCTGGAGATCGTCGTAGAAAAGGGTTGCGGAATTTAATGCTATTCCATTGGAAACAGTATACCCTTCATGTCATAGCAAGTATACACCCGTACTGTTGTTGTTGTAGCGTCAATACTAAGCCCCGCCTATTTCGGTTTAACCACCTATCGTTATCGTCAAGCTCAACTAACGGTAAGCCCAGGAAACGGGCAGTTTCGACAGGGTCGGACCAACGGGAGAGGGGTGTTAGTTGAGTGGGATTGAGCTGTCATATGGTGCAGGGATACTCCACATGCCGGGCACTCATTTGGGGTTATTGGGGTCGAGTCTGGACAGGTATCGAGACCGTAACTGGGCCGTAGTAAGTGTCTCTTGGCACTCCGTGTCTGCTACAGGTGGTGATTGAGCTCCGATCACGGCATTCATAGTTCGGGAGTCGTGGTAGGCGGTGACCGACGGTGACTGAATGCCGGTGATCACTCGTCGCAACGTTGTCGGGTCCAGTGGTTGGTAAATGTTCGACTGGACCGCGTCCATGTATTCGAATAGGTGTCCTCTGACGTACCTTGGCGGAGGCTCCTCCTCGAGCAAGGGTCTGTTGGGGTGCTCACATCTGTGACATCCCATCAGAAACTGATTGCTGAGCATTTTGTTATGTTCCCTTATGGTCCTCGTGGTGTAGGTGGTGCTTGGCAACATCAGAATTCGTCCTGTCGCTGTCCGGAGTGCGGCTTTCTGTCAAGACTGTAGCTTCGGCCACAGCGTCCAATTAGTTTCCGGCGGCCAATTGCCAGGTGCTGCCGGCGAGCGACTTGAGGACCTTCTTGCGGCTCTGTACTTTGTTGACAACTGCGGTTATGTGCGCGTAGAAGGAGAGAATGCTATCAAAGTTAACCTTTAAAATTTTCGGCTTGTTCACCGTCGGAATTGGTGTGCCATCGATGTGAATGCCTAGTTGAAGTCTGACCCCGTTCGTCCAGATGGTGAAGAGGGTAGCCGTTGATTTCGTTGGGGATAGTGTTAGGCTCCTTGCAGTGAAGAAGCGAGAAAGTTCGGAGAGATAGAGCCTCAAGTGTCTACAATGATTATCTGCTTGGTTGTTAGATGCAAATCGAATTCTTTTATAACTGCGGTGATGGTTTATTCTATGAACATGAACTGGAAAATATCGTCAACAGTTATGTGGGAGGGTCTGGACTGGAGATGTTGAGCATTAACTGTTTCCTCGTATTTGCATGCGAGGGTAAACATCTTCAAACGATCGTGGCTGTAGACTCTGAAGGTACTTGACTTGAGGAATCATAGTGTTCAGATAAGTTAAGGCAATCACAAGAGATAATTCAGGAATTGTTTACATGATCTGGACTGCCACCGAACCTAACCTGACCAGATGACAAACAAGAGTTCCCTAGACGTTTGGCTTTTTTCTTATATTACCAATCTGCTAACCGTCCCAAATAAAAGAAGTCGTCTATGGTTTCAAAGTTGTAACTATCAACAGTGACGCGGGTGCCAAGACGCGTAGTTTCGCAAGGGATGTCTCTACCGAGGCTGTGTTTCTCTTTTTCACTGGAAGTGGTTTTCACGTGGTGGGCCCCAAACCCAGCGCACAATCCACTGCTGGGAAGGGGTAGTTTCTTAACCGTATACACGTTTAAGGCGGATTCACCGTTCGTGTCCGGACACTTTTTGTTAGTAATTTTACGCGTTCCTTTCCCACTTTGTCTCACTGAGAGCGCGACAAAAATGTGCTGAACACTCTTTGTTCGAATCAAGTTGATTTTGATTTTCTGTCTGAACGACTTGATGATTCGGGTTGCCGCGTTCTCCTTTATATGCGTTTGCAGCGAATCGCATGTGTTATTTGCCCTAAAAATCGTATGTAGGCAACAATATCATCAGCTGTTCATCTGCAGAATAAAATAAAATGTGCCGAACTCAACGGTGAACCCCACTTCAGCACCCTCTCCGGAAAAAATCATTTGAGAGCAAATAAAAAGTTGTCCGGACACGAACGGTGAACCCGCCTTTATATAGTAAACCGCTTGCTGCAACGCAGACGCCTGCTTGCAGCCACACATACTGGTGAACAGACGATGCAGACTTCAGTGAGCCCTTGAACCGAATATGTCGGAGTAGCCCCACCGAAGCTCCCTCTCTTTCACCCAAGGCTCCCCTCGGATTGATTACTGCATCTCGCACATGGGTTGCTCACATTACACAGAGTGTGAGAACGAGAACGCATGAGTCGGGATTTGAGTATAGCCGGGAAACTGTAGCTGCATACCCAGAACAACGACTACACCCCATTGCACACCATCACATCACATTCCTACCCTCTAGGAAACCACTTAAAACTTTAAAGTCTTCACTTACATTTTTGATTCTAGGAATTACGATTTGCTTCCAGCAAACGAACCAAAAATATCTATATAATTGCAAGTAAAATCATAATCTCTAGACACAATACTGTACAGTTTTTTGTTTTAATTTTTACCATATATGGCACCTTATTTTCTCTTTTCTTTCTAATCTCTTCCGCTTCACTCAACTGCTGAAAGGCATGGCTGACACACATTAAGCTGCGATTGGCCTTCTTTAAATGAGCGCGTCCAGTTTCCAAAAATTTGTCTGGTTAGGGATTTGGTCATACCTGTCATGGTTGCTACTTTCGTCTGCCTCTGCGTCTGGCTATAAACACTTTTGCCTCACAGCATTTGGTTTGTTTTGCTCAAAGAATACGATATAGTTGTATGTACATAAAACTAGGTTGATAGGTTCAAACGATAATTAAGTTCAATCATATTTATGTGCATATATACTGCTAACATAAATAATTTCAAATCCATATTTAAACAAATATTACGAGCAGTATAGATTTTCCATTTCGATTTTTGTAATAATCATGACCGCATGTTACTAAAAACTCATTGCGACTTAAGTTTTATATGCCTTTAACGATTTTCTAAATGCATTCATACATATACTCTTTAAAAGCGCGATTCCCAATCGCATTAAATCGAATTATATTGCTAACACTATAAATAAAGGTAGGACTATTTTTTGTTGTTGTATTTAACTTCATATACACATAAATACTCGTATGTACATGAGTGTGTTGGTATGCATGTGCGTATATTAAAGTAGGAGTATTATTGGCTTGAAGCTACATAATTTGCATTTCTCCATACGATTCAGTGTTGTCTTCTTAACTGCATTTGATTGTTGCGCCTGCGTGCATAGACTCTGGATGAAGTGACATATATCCATATATTGCGTGTACGTACATATCTACATATGTATGGAGTAATTTCCATATGAACATACAAATAATTGAGTATTAAGTTGCGCCCAAGGTGAGATTTTCTTGCAAAGTCTTTATCGACTGACTTTGCGCTTTTAACCTCAAAGTCATTCGGACATTGTTTGTGTGATGTAAGAATGTTAACTTGTTTGTGATGAGGCTAATCCAAATTCAATCGATGTGGATGCAGGTAAAGTTTATAGGGATTTCTTGTTTTGCTTGTTTTCCGTACAGATTTGATATCTGGAAAATATTATATATCTGGGAAATATTATAGTGATTACATAGGTTTATACCGTTACCCAAACGTGAAAAGGTGCCAAGAAGTGATGCCAACCGCGGCAGAATTCCCCGATATTGATGGAATTTGAATTTCTCAAGCGAATCGGGAAATGGCGTTAAATTTTGGGAGAATTCAATACACTGAAGATTTTTATTAGAATATTCCTACGGAGAATAAAATTACAACTTGTAATAACAATCTCTTATTTATACGGTGTTACTGATTTAAAATATAACGTAATTGCCTCATGCAACCGAGTGGATATTAAATAAATTGCAACCGTGCATAGCGCCTCTTTTCACTTGTCGTTTACATTTCGTCGCCTGGGTAAAAGATTATCGTATGTTAATTTCGGTAGGTTGTGGGAAATCGCGATTGATGTTTGGAATAGAATTTCTCAAAAACGCGAAGATAGATTTTCTCCAATGTCTCTGAAAATGTTACTAGTTCACAAAACTCTTAAATTATTTAATTTTTAATGTTTATTGTTGATTGGTTTTGAGTTTATGCTGGGATTTTCTTTTGTAAAATTTTGTCGTAAGCGCCATTTGTTCACAATTTGGCAGCCACTTTGTATGAAATACGACAAAATGTGATCGAAATTTCTACTAAATTAACGACACTTTTTACCTAATATCTCGGAAACTGAAGGAGATATACAAAAATGGAGAACACGATTTTTAAGATATTGATTAGTTTAATATGACTGCATCACTAACTAAATTTTTACTAAATTATCGAAAAAATTGTAGACAATATCTCGGAAACTAAAAGAGATATCTAAAAACTGATGACACCAATCGAAAGACCTTATTTCAAAATATATAACTGCATCTAGAACAAAAATCGTAAAAATGGCGCTTACGACAATCTTTTACCCAGGCGACGATTTGGCAATGCTATCTCTCGCTTCGCTCTCGCTTCTTTGAAAAAAAAACTGCAACGACGAATAGGTTTGGCATAGATACTTTGGAGGCAGTTTTACTTACAAAACAACTATCTAAAAATAAAAGCTCTCATAGGAAAACCGATTTTTACCATGCAATCCGTGAAATACTTTGAGAATCCCCCTAATGTTTCGTTATTTTTTACTTACGTGGATCGCAAAAAATACATGAAATACAAACTGTTAAAGGAGACTTCATCGTAATTGTTCTTTTTATTTTATAATAAAAACCATGAGCGCATTATGTTGCTATATTTTTTTCATTTTCTTATTTTGAGTGCAATCTTGTGATTAAAAAATTTAATTCTAAAGAATGTTTTTCCTAAATAAAACCTTTTCATAAGTATAATTTTGATCACTTTCTCATGCATTCTAAAACCTTGGGGTTGAAGAACCATTTTTGAAATCATGTAGCCGACACAATTTTCAAGTCCATCATATTCCACATCTTTGTGTGGACTGATGAGATCTCTTGCTTTAAAAAATTATTACTTTTGGTGATCAGGTAGCATGAATTTGATGAAATGTTATAATTTTATTAAAAGTCAAATGGTTAACAACAACAACGAATGTCATTAAATGGAACTACCTTCTTTTTTGTATCATGATAAAAACTAAATTTCGAAAAAAGTGAACTTGGCACCTTATGTGTAAAATCGTATACTTTGTATTTTAATTGAAATTCATTTGAAAATCACTTTAAACTGAAATTCTGATTTATTGAGAAGCAAATTCGCAATGTGTTGAAAAGAAACACGAATCAATTAGAAAATGGAATGAAAAATTTGAGCCAATGTCGCATTCACCATTGTCCAATTCAAGATGGTCCATAAAATTAAGAGAAATTTAGGGATAGATCCACGTTGTAAAATGAGCAAAATTATAACATGTGGTAGATTTTCAACTTACGGTGGTAGAAGTGGTAGAAATGCAATTTAGCAATTTAGATTCTATCACAAAAGTGGAAGTCCGCACACTGTGTCAGCTCTTAGCTGTCAGCTGTGCTGTCAAATGCGTAAACAAAAAAAATTGGTTGCCCGCGAAAAATGCTGTCCAAGCAAAACAAATTTTTAGCAGCTGCTCGCCGTTTAATGTGTTTTCCGTATTTTTGAATTTTCTTAATATAATAAGTTTTAATTAAAAATGAGTACTTCCAAAACAGGGCGACCACGCCGCACTAGCGCCAGATTAAGTAGCACGGAAGATGTATTGACAGTGACAGCAGAAGATTCGGATGATGAAAAACAAGCAGCTATGGCACGCCAACCTCGCAGGTCAAGCCGCAAGGTAAGCCCACACAAGAAATATGCCGATTATGTGTCTATAGGCAGCAAACAACGCAAGCGGCGACAGGTGGGCTATGAGGAGACGGATGAGGATACTGAATCGGAAGATGAGAACTACGTGCCACCGTCGACAAAGCGACCGGATATTGCTGACATACAGCTGTTGCAAGATGAAGAGGAGGTGGCGGGAAAGAATATGTACGGATTCCATACGCCAAAGAAACGAAATGGTATGGCATTGGCAGCCATGAACACACCGAAAACACCAAAAACTCCAAAGACGCCAATGACACCGAAGACTCCAAAGACATCACGTCTTTCCACATCACAGCCACAAGCAAAAACACCCGTTACAAAGCGGCGAAAATCGACGGCCGAACCAAAGACACCGTCACATCTACGACAACGCGTTAAAAATCGTAATTACACTTTTGAGAAAATTTAAAGAAAAGGTTTGACTATAATTTTTTTTTGCAGAAATCGCTAAACTAATGGATTCCGATTCGGACTTCTCGGCGAGTGGCAGCGACTTCGTTCCCACAGATAGTGATAGTAGCAGCTCATCTAGTAGTGATGATGATGAAGATACCGCTGCGGATGGTGGCGATGATGAGCCAAAAACGCCACATAAGAGTCGCCGACCTATTGTAGTACCAGTGTTGCCCAAGACGCCTTCTGCGGCGCGTGCGCGTCAGGCGGCGCGCGCTAAGAAATCCTCCGTAGACTATGTACCTGAAAGTGAT
>NW_023458555.1:15230521-15255291 GCF_013731165.1 Rhagoletis pomonella | reverse complement strand
CGGCGCGCGCTAAGAAATCCTCCGTAGACTATGTACCTGAAAGTGATGGATATTTTCAAGCACATGCCAGCACTAAAATACTTACCTCCGATCACACACTCGATCGCCTTAAAAATCCACGACTACCTGCGGATCGCCTTTTCAGTTTGCTTAACGAAATGAAGCCCTCTGCTGAGCACGAGGAAGCCATAGGCGCTATGATGGAGGAGTATCGTTCATATTTTCCGAAATGGTTGTGCATACTACACGAAGGCTTCAATTTGCTACTATACGGATTGGGTTCAAAGCGTCAGCTTCTGCAAGCATTTCACCGCGAGGTTCTCGCCGAGCAAACAGTATTGGTGGTTAATGGTTTCTTTCCCAGTTTAACGTTGAAAGATATATTGGATAGTATTGTTGGTGAAATATTGGACGGCGGTGGTACTGCTAGTCCTTCAAATTCCCATGAGGCGGTTGATTTAATTGAAGAAGAGCTCTCGTATGCGCCACAAATGCACATATATTTGATTGTGCATAATTTGGATGGCAGCATGCTGAGGAATACGAAAGCGCAGGCGATTATAGCGCGTTTGGCCAGTTTACGCCAAGTACATCTACTGGCGTCCATTGATTACATCAACACACCGCTATGTAAGTTTCACGAGAAGAAGTATTTAAGGGCTATGAATTTTATTAAAGCGACTAAACCGGTTAATTAAAATATTGATTTATAAAAAAATTTATATGTATTAAGTTTTTTGGGCAGTCATCATTCATTGTTTAAACATTATATCTTTTTTAGTATGGGATCACACGAGGCTAAGTAATTTCAATTTCTCTTGGTGGGACTGCACTACAATGCTGCCCTACAGCGATGAAACTGCCTACGAAAACTCGCTGCTGGTACAAAACTCTGGTGAATTAGCATTGTCATCTATGCGCAGCGTTTTCTCCTCGTTGACCACAAATACGCGTGGCATTTACATGCTCATTGTTAAGAATCAGCTGAAAAACAAAGGCAATCCCAACTTTCAAGGTGAGTTTAATATAAGATTGTTACGCGCATATATCTTTCTTGACTAATATCTTTTCGTCATTGTAATAGGCATATCCTTCAAGGATTTGTATTGGAGTTGCCGCGAGGCTTTTCTTGTCAGTTCCGATTTGGCTTTACGCGCTCAACTCACTGAATTTCTTGATCATAAATTGGTGAAATCGAAACGTAACATAGATGGCTCTGAATTGTTGAGCATACCAATTGATGCGGCGCTATTGCAGCAATTTTTGGATGAGCAAGAAAAGAAGACGTAAATTAAATTGGTAGAAATTTCGAGAAATTTTACCAATACAAAGAGTACAAAAATTACGTGGCATTTCGAATACATATGTAATTGGATGTGTTCTGCAGTGAACTTTGCTTATCGTAACACGAAAATGTAAATCTAAGAAAATTTCTGTATAAATATATTTCTAACCCTATGTTCATACATATAGATCTTTTGAGTTTAAATACCTTAAATACGTGCTGATAATTATAAACATTTGGCTGGGAATTCTCTTAACAGCGGTTACAAATATTAGCTTTTTAAATGTTTACCTATCCCCAAGAAGAATGTAGGTATGTATGTACTCTCGTTAAAATTTTTTTAATTTAATGTAGATATAACCACTTTGTTGACTTTAGTTTAAAGATTTTGCGGTTTTTGAATAAGCTCTTCGGCATTTACAGTCAGGTCGTAAAGTATGACATATCAAGGTTTTAGCCTCGAGAACACAATTTTTTTGTTCCAAAGTTCAATGGCCTCTAGTACTCCGTTTTAGTACCTACACACCAGATCTCCATTCTTACCCTAATTTACCTCCCTAATGTCAGCAAAAAGAGATTTACTCTGCAAAAAGTATGAAACTTTTGCTAAGCAAGTATTTTGATTATTCCAAAAGAACTGTTTAAAAAAAAAAACATTTTATCCGAGAAACATCTCCGAGCGTATTTCTGCCATGAAAAGTCGGCGTAAATTTTAGCGTCCTCCCATTTGTGCAACAATATTAAAATGAATAAAATCGCTCTGCCCTTGTTGCCGCCAACTTTTGACTACTTCCCACCCTTACCTTTCGGCCTTAGAATAGCATCATCGAAAATAAAAACAAAGTTGATAAGATTTTTTTTTTGTGTCTGTGTTCATTTTACTTTATGTATTATGTATTTTTATATTATAATTGTATTGTATTGTTGTTGTTGTAATAGTAAGTTATTTAATTGCTTAACTATAATTAATTTTTAAATTACGCTTACTTTAAAGTTTGTTGGTTTTTCTCATTTGCATTTTCATTCCCATTTTGTTTTTGTGTTTCTTTATCCTTGTTTTTGTTGTTGCAGCATATCAACGCTGAGTTACACGTATATGTATGTATATATTCTCAGCACTATTTTTGAAATAATTTGTTGTTGTATTATTACTTCTCTATATAATATGCAGATTTATGCAATCTACACTTGAGACTGCATACTCTTCTTTTATTCTTCTTGGATGCGTCACCAAATATGTATTTTACAATGCTGCTTGGATTTGTTGCTGAGATTTGCTTTTCCTATTGTTTTTTGTTTTTTTTTTTTTTCTTTTAGTTATTTGTTGCTATTCATATTTGTTGCCAGCAAGGCCTAAACTATGCGAAACTGAGAACAAAGAGACTTGAGTAAAGAAAAAATAAAATAAACTTGCAATACTTAAAATATATTAAATAAAAATTACAAAAAAAAAAAATCGATAAAACATAAAAATGAGGAGTTAAAGTGAAAATTACATACCTATAATAACAAAGTTTTTGTGTTAATATTTTTTTTTTTTTTTGATATTTATTTTTCCTTTATTTAGTAATTAAAATTATTTATAATAGAGTTACAAACTGTGTTTCATTAAAATTTAAATGGTGGTCTCTTTTTCACTTAACTTTAACTTTGACATCGCATATTTGTAAACAACTAAAGAGAGAAGCGAAAAGTGAAAAAAAAAGATTTTAATTGCCGAAAAAGCAGTGTAAAAGTATTTGAGAGAAAGCAACTAAATGAAAAAAGTTAGCAGTTTAAATAGTGAAAAAGGAGTGGTAAACCAAAACCACACATGCAAAAAAAAAAATGAAAAGAACCTAATTAAAATAAATCAATTGAAAAAAATTTCCAAAAAAATTTCGCCAACTTAATGAAAAAAGTCTGCAGTTTTAATATTGAAAAAGGAGTGGTGAACCAAAACAAGAAAGCATAGAACTTAAATTATATTAATAACCAAAAAAATTAAACAAAAATTTAACGCACAAAAGTATTTTAATTAATTTGTTTTTTCTTTTTTGTGTAAGGAAGTTAAAAAATAGTAATTTGAAGCAGTTTAAACAAAAATTTGATTTCATATACTACATAAATTTATTAATTTGTTATAAAATTAAGCATAACTTTAATAGTAATAATAATGATAATAGTTTTAAAAATAAATTTACTTACATTTAATTAAATTTAGACAAAAAAAAACTTGCATAGTGTTGTGTATTTTCTTCATACTTTACATTTATTTTAAAATTTAAAATTTTAATTTGTATAATTTTTCATTAATTTTAGTAGTAAATTTAAAGTTGTAATGTTCTCTGTTTCATTTACTCAATTTCCGTGCCGTTTTCGAAAGTAGCTTTTAAAATTTATCTGCGTTTTGAATGGCAGCTAAATTTTAAAAGCCACTTGAGAAAACGACATTTAAACTTGTAGTTGTATTTTTGTTTTTACTTTATATTTTGCAATTTTTTATTTTTACTTGTATCATTTACTTATTTTTTTCTTATTATTATTTTTTATTTATTTTTTTTTACTTTTGCTTTACAACTTTTAGAAATACCATTTTGTTACAAGACAACAATTTGGGTATTTTACAATGCTTTTTTGTTTTAATATTGTTGCAAATTTCATGTACTGTTTTAAATTTTTTCCAGTGCCGCTGTCAAACGCTTATTTATTTTCTATTTTACTATTATGTTGTTGTTGTTGTTGTTGAAAATCTGTGTTTTGTTCTAACTCACGCAGCGCTTTCTTCATTCTTGCAACATTTATAATCTTTTTCGTTTTGTTTTAAATTTTATATTTTTTTTACTATGGGTTTTCACGTGATTTGCAGCACATTTCTAATCTATTACTACCATGCAATCATTTTCGTTTTTTTTTTTTATATCAAGTGGAAAATCGCTTCGGGTTCAAACCTTTTATTTCAACACTAAAAAATTTCCTTTTTTTGTTTCCCAATTTTTTATTTTATTTTTTCCAATTTTAATCTTTCAAATTTAAAATTCATAATTTTTTGTGGCCAGTCAGAGCACACAGTTTTTGTTTTTAGTTCGCTGTAAAAACTGTGTGTATTTTGTTTGTTTTTGTTGTCGGTTTCATAAGTATTGTTGGTTGATTTTGGTGGTGTTAGTGTGGTGTGGGGATGTTGGTATATGTACATATCGACTAATTAGATTGTTAATGGTGCGAGTTGATGATAAATTTCCGCTTAACGTTGTATATATAAAAAAAAATTTTGTAATTGCAAAAAAATTATAAAATAATACAATATTACCATTAAAAAAATAGCAGTGAAAAACTGAGAAAAAAATTATTGTGCGTAAAATAGTAAACAAAATTTAATTTTTAAAACATACAAATTTCACAAATCTATTTTTACCACTCAATGATGAACCAAATAAAAAAAATTTAATTTCAGTTTATTTAATTTTATTTTATTAAAAACAAAATATTTATTAAAAAAAATATTTGCTCATCGCTGCCGTCTTTGAAAGCTTTGCTTTTATTGAGCGCTGCAATTAAGCAACAATGAATAGGGGAAAAATTTGCAAAATATAATTTATGAAATTAAATATAATTTAGCTTTTCAAAACATTTTTTTATTGTTTTTCACTGCTTTCGGTTTAGATAGACTTATTGAAAATATGGTGGAATTATAACAGGTGAAGTAATTAGAGCGAGAAGAAAAAATTTGAAACTGCCCTACTTCAAAGCTGTATGTATGTAATTAAAAAATTAAAATTTTTAAAGTTTAAAACAATTTTTTTTTTTTTAATTTGAATTGCTTTTAATATAAAAACCGTTAAACGTAAATTTACCGCATATGAAATCTTTATGCACACGCTTTTCGCTTAGAACTGATATGCTTCCACACGTGAAAGCCTCAGCATGCCGAGCTTTTCGAGCGCAGCTACATACTTGCCAGATGATTATTCTAGGAGGGGAAAGCAGAGGGGTCATGCACGAACTAGGATCAATGCTAATTTTTTTTAAACAATTTTCTTTTTTATGCTACATACAAATTTCTCAAATCTACAGACGGCTTATGGCCTTATTCATAAAAAATAAAGTAGATTTCATGCTAATTTTCAATTTATAAAGCAGCTAAAGTCTTCTTCATTTTTTTTTTTTGGAATTTGGGTGTAAGTCTTTAAATATTGAGTTTTCAATTTTCAAAAACTTTTTTTTTCGAAAGTCGGATTTCCACTGGGCATTTAAATGACAAAAGTTTTACAACAAAAGCACGACATTAAAAACTAATCGTGTCATTACGTTCATAAACATAGTTACTAAGTTCGTTTGTCATTGAACAAAAAAGCGCTGTGTAAGTGAATTCAATGACTATTTTTATCCACTCTAACGACAGCCGGAACTACGCCCCAAATTTATAGCTGTGACTTTAACAACATTGCTCAAAACTGTTTAGCTAATTTTTATGCTGTTACAACCACAGCAGGTACTATTTTTATTACAGCAATGACACCGAGTATTTTGTCAATGCTCAGCTCTGTCATTACACAAAATTATTGTTAATCAACGCGCAGTGGAAATTCTGCATTAATAATTTTGCATATAATTTTTATTTTTTATTTTATGCTCTATCTGTCTTCTATTCAAAAAAAACAGCAATTTGCCTTTGCTTCGATTATTTTTACACATTACTAAAATATTGTTCTAACGGCGCATACTAACTAACTGCTCTAATGTCGCCAATGTCGGCAATTATAAACGGTTGGTTTTTTTGCGGTTAAAGTGTTACGGACATTGAATTGTTTATTGTTTTCTATTTTGCTTTTGTTCAATTTTTATCTTCTATTTTTGAAAATTGCCTACACATTTATATCACTTTGTTGTTGATTTATCTATTTTGTTTGCTTTTTTGTCGCTGGTATTAAACTTATATGCTGCACGCTGCTTAATTTTTGTTACTTTTTGTTCTTGATCGTTTTTTTTGCAAACGTTTTTCTATATTCTTTGTAGCAAATAATAATCGTTGCGTTCAATTGCTTTCTTTGCCTTTGGTTTATGGTTTCTTTGTCGATTACAAATACCACACATATGTATGTACATACATACAACTACATCCAAAAATTTTGAAAACACGCAAAAGAACACATAAAGATTGCAACTAAACGAGGAAACAAATGGCGATGGGCGGGAGTGCGTTTTTCCCGCTTTTAAATAGAAAGCGTACCTGTTTTAGATTGGATTTTTGCGGCTAAAAAAAATTATAAAAGTAAAAAATTAATGAGACTGAAAAATATCAAATTTCTATCCCATTCTGAGACACCCTTCAACCTGAAAAGTGGCAAGTTGGAAGTATGCAAATTCTATCTTCTATGTAGTAGATTTAACTTTTTTAAACACAAGTTTTGTTCTGAAAAAAATAAGGTTGCGGGGCAGATAAATTTTAAAAGCTACTTGAGAATACGGCACTAAGTAGAAAAAGTAACATATATCACTATCAGGATATCAGAGTAATTTGTGAGTTTAAATTTTGGTATTAAAAATTTTAGCTTAAATATCCCAGTCGGCAAAAAGAGTAGCTCCTCTAAAAAAGCGCTTTCTAGTATATCACTACCATTCGAAACCCGTTTTCTGTTTTAAACATTTTAGTTATAAAAAATTTTGAGAATTTTATTGTAGTGTAATTTTTAGAAAATTTTTAAAGCAAGAAATCCGATCTACCGCGCTTTATCAGACCAGGTCTCAAAAAATAAACGAAATGTGGCTATCAGGCAGGTACTGCAATTCACTTCAGAGTGAATTTCAACCCCCACCAAAGTGACTTTGGTTGAACTTCACTTAGAAGTGAATTGCACAAACTGCCTGTATACATATCTCAAAAACTGTTCCTAGTATTTTATGTTTCGACTTCATATTCAGCGGAACATTTTAAATAAGGAATGATGGTCAACTGCAACAGGTCGGAAGATTTTCTTATATTTGTAAAATTGTGTGATAAAATCTTTCCTCAACATATTCACAATTGTCTTATTAGCTGCTAGCAAAGAATAAAAAAGTTAAAAAGCTTTTTTAAGCTAATATTTCAATCAACACAGGAAACAATGAAGCATACGAAGCCCAAATATAGAAGACACAGTGAACAGGTTATAGCTCTAGAGCTAAACCCATAAGTGGCGTTTATCGCTAACTAAAGCTTAGAATCCAGCTCTCAAGGAAAATCAAAACAAAATACTTTGCTTTATTTCTATTGCTTGAAAAAGTACTTTCCTTTTGCTGTAGGTTTTCTTGAAGAAATACGAAAATTTTATTCTTGAGCTGCAAACTGATTTAAGAAATTCTGAAAATTTATTTTCCATTTCTTGTGCGTCATTTTATATGGATTTTTCGTTTTTTCTTGAGAGCTGGAAACGGCCCTTTAGAGTGAAAAATCGCCAAGTCCACTTTTTCGAAAAAAAAAAAATATTTTAAGGCAAGAAGCAAGAACATTCAAAAATGCAATGTTTCCTAAAAGATCGAGCTATCGGTTTTAATGCTAATCGTTTCGAGTCAGTGATACGCAAACTTGCTAAGTCCAAATAAGTCACAGAAAATTTGCTAAGTCCCAAGGAATACAAAATCTTACGTTGTGGAATTTGATTCGCTTGGAGTTGTTTTAGTTGGAATTCGCGAAATTTTCTCTTACAATTTTTTGCAAAATATGTGCTTGAAGAAAATGAGTTTGAAAAGTTTTTCTGTCCTATAAAATAAAAAAAAACTGGTCTTACCAACTTTTCACCTAAGCAAGCGATAATAAAACACGCACAGGAATATAACGCCACCTAACAAAAATTTTCGTTCAAACCAAACATATGCACAATAGTCTGTGTGTCGAAGTAAGTAAATTATGCGCTGGCAAACTGGTATGCAAAAACTAGAAGAAAAAATTGAAAATTTTCCATTTTTTTGTTTTTCTATTTCCGCATTTCATGCTTTTGCCGTGCGTACATACATTGTTGATTTTATTCATAACATTTACTTTTGCAACTAATGATTAAATATAATATAAATTATGTATTTATGTTTTTTTTTTTTATATTTCATGATACTTGCACATCAAAAGCATTACTTGTTTTTTTTTTAACTTTACTAATAGTTCCATATTTGTAGCATATAATTGCAAAAAAAAAAATCATAAAAGCTTACATCAGTTTTACATAATTTATGGTTCATACACACACTCATCATCGTTCTGTTCGTTTGTTTTCTTCTTTTATTATTTATTTTCTTATTTCTTTTTAATTTGTTCAAAGTTCTAAAGGATCAAGAGTCAAGGCTAAATAAAAAGTTAGAAATAATATTGAAGAAAAAAAAGCAAACGAATCACATTTTTTGATACAGATTTAAGGTCAGTTTTTGTGTTTGCATGTTTGTTGTTTTTGTAGTTGTTGCTATCGCTTTTGCTTACAAAAAAATCTGAGCGCAGCGTAGCATGAATTATTTTCACAGAAATTTCATGTTTTCCTCATAGATTGCCATTGCTGTTGTTGGTGCTGGCAATTGCATTACAAATTTAATTAAGTTTACACATTAAAACTACAAAAAATATATGTACATATAAGTTTGTATTAAATTTAAATTTTTTCGCAATATTTATTTTCAATCTTTAATGAGTTGGAAAAATTCTAACAGCAACTTTTAAGAAACAGTTTTTGTGACAATATCAACCGAATTTCAAAAAAATTTGCGATAACTTTTCTGTGATTTTTAATTTTAAGAGCAAGCAATGGGAGTTTTTAAAAAATTGCATTAAAAATTGGGATCTCAAAATTTTAACATATTTTTTTTTTTTTTAATTGCAATACATTATGTATTCACTCCTTCAGATTTGTTTAAAATTTGGCAACAATTAAAAACAATTTTTTTGAAGCACCAAACAAACAACCAACAACTAAGTTGTAAACGCTTTCCCCGCAGCAACAAAATCTTATCTCGTAAGCACGAAAACCAGTTTCTCTTACAATTACAACAATAAAAGATGTGTACGTCTGAACAACTATGCTCACAAGCGCCAGTAACAAATCAAAGAAGTTCTGCAACAATGTTGCTAAGCGGCTAAATGTAACTAAAGAGCACATGTTTGGCAACAATTTGCTTTTTAACTGTCTTACTTCCTTAATTCATAATAAATGGCTTAGCTCCACAGTAAAGTAAAATAAATCTTTAAATAATAGACAATGGAATTGTTGCTGTATGTGAGCTCTCATTTATATACGCATGACTGTAGTTGAGAGTGCGGTTGTGGTGGTCGCGTGCGCATCAGTGGGATCGGTAGCTGTAGCAATGTTGGTTGACTTTCTTCCTGTTGCTGCAGCTGCCAGCGGCGGCTCGACTGCGCATAGCAATTGTTATATTCGCCAGTGTACCTGCACTGCGTCGTTGGCATATACGGGCTCCATCAACATATCTCGCAGTAGAAAACATGGTATACCAACCATATATAGCATGAATATGTTGCCAGCACTGTTGCCGTCATCGTTGTTGTTGGTGTTGTTGTTGTTGTGGTTTTGGACGCTTGATTTCGTCTCCAAAATGTGCCTGCGAAATGTTGCTGGAGTGCGTGTCTGTGGTTGGTAATAAATTTTCATGCTTTTTGTATGTGGACTATTGCCATCGCTGTTGCATTTATAGCTACAGTAGCTCATCTGGTTGTTGCCGTGAATGTTATCGTCGCTTAAAACTACAACATTCATTTTACTGCTGGTTTTGATGTTGTTGTCTTTGAATTGTGTGTTGCTATTATTTCGGTCAGTTGCTAGGTGATTCAGTTGGTTGTTGTTCTTGTCTTTATTATTGTTTTTGTTGTTGTTAGCGTGTTGCTTGCACTTATGTGTCAATATAGTTTTGCTATTGCGTATCCACTCGCGCGAAAATAACGATTTTTCATTACTACTGGTGCTCTTGATGGGCGTTTGTTTATTGCTATGGCTATTGTTGTTGTTGTTTTTGTTGCTCCTGCTACTAAGGCTTTTAGACACTAATACGCCGTCGCGTTGGCGTCTAGTGCTGCTACTCTGATTCCGCTGGTGACATTTTCGTTGGCGCCTGCTGCTTTTGTGGCTGCTACTGCTCCGGATATTGTTGTTGTTTTTATTGTTTTTGTTGTTGTATTGATAATTATCCAATTTCTGATTATTTTCATTGATCTCATTGTTTACATAGTTTGTGTTGCGGTTCCTGTCATTGTTATTGAATTTCTTGTTGTTGTTGTTGTTGTTGTATTTGTTATAATTAAATTTATGTCTGTTATTTTTGTTGCAGTTATTGTTATTATAATTTTTGTTTTTGTTTGTATTTTTGTTATTGTTGTTGTTGTTTTTGTTGTTGTTGTTGGTGTTGCTGTGATAGCTATTTGCACCGTTGCGGTTTCAGCTCATTTTTACACGCTTCCGTGGTGGTCCAATTGGTGGGATTTGTTGTGTGGCAAGCGCACGAAATGCCTCCGCAATCAAATGTGAATGTGTCGCGATCATACTCTGCCAGCCAGAAGTTTCCATCACATCAGTGGCATGACTAACGGGCAGCAAACGTACGAGCGGAGGAAGAGTTTTGAGAAAAAGAAGGAGTGCGGGAAAATTAATAAAAGCAAATTAATAAATAAACACTCAGCTCCGCAACTTCAAACGCGCACGCATTTACGCATTTGTTTATAAACATTTCGCATAAAAAGTATGTTTATAAACAATTATGTACATACACACACACAAACACAATGCACATCGCATCAATTGTGCTGCGCTGCATTTGGAATTTAAGGGGGAGTTTCGTGTTGATGTGATTGCTTTTTTGGTGTACTACTTACGTATTTATGAAATCAATGGTTTGTGCTTTCAATTGATCCGCACTATGGAGATCGGCTAATATTAGAGTTTCCGCTGCGGTTTCTACGGAGAGATTAAGACAGAGCGCCTCTTCGCACATCACTTTCAGCTTTTCGAGCGCATACTGTAAACAAAAGAAGCACAAATATAAAATGAAAAATTAGTCGAAAAGTAATTTGATTAGTTGTGAAAATAAATAATTTAGATTGGTGGTTCATGACGAGCATGTCGAAAGGTTGTTCGCAGAAATGGAGATGTTCAAAGGGGAGATTTTTATGTTGCCCTCGAAAACAAAGAAATAATCAAACTGTTTATAAAAGCGACAAATTATTTCGAGGAAAGATACAATCAAAAAAAAAAAAACTAAGTGCAATAAATTGAAAGTTTCATTGTTGGGATGCTTTTTGGTCAAAATTTGATAAGCAGAATGTTTATTTGAGTTGAGCATGGAATTTGAATAAAAGGCAGCTATTAACTCAAAAAAACTTAGCTGTATTAAACTATGAAATATTATTTCAAATATTTTTTTGAAAAGGCTTACCATATGTTATTCTAATATTTTTGAATCGAAATTCCGCAAAAAGCTGAAGGGAAAATTCAAAAGTTTGAACTCAAGACTTTTTAACTTTGAAAATCCATTAAACCGGATTGCCATACGCTTTTGATAGTAATGAAATTTTAAATTTATCGTAGATATACATACATACATACATATGCACATTAGACCGTACCACGTTACAAGCAAAGTATAAACTATTTTTGCAAGGCAGTTTCGAGCCTAGGCTTTTTAAATTTTTTTGGTGACATCTTTCTACCTTTGGCAATATTTTTTTTTTTAATAGTTCTACTAGAATAATCGAAATACTTCCTTAACAAAAGTTTAACGATTTTCGGTCAGCTTCAATTTGCTGACATTAGCGTGCTACGTTAGCGCGATAAGAACTGAGATCCTGTGGGTAAGTAGTAAAACGGCATACTTGAGCGGGCAAAAAAAAAAAAGAAATTGTCTGCTCAAAGCAAGAACATCGATATATCATACTTTAAGATGCAACTGTAAACGCCGAAGATATGACGAAAAATGTAAAAGGGCGACACCAATGTTCGGTTAAAAAATTTTTGTTTTCTAATTGTCTTGCAAAAATGCATCGTATAAACTTCAAAGGGCGTTATTATGAATAATTGTTCAATTTGATTCGTTTATGAAGGGCGTTTCCATATTTTATACCAATCGATTTGGAAAGACATCAATATAGTTATGTATATGAAGACTTGTAAAATTTCAAAAACGATTTCCGATAGGGCTTCCGTATTTTTTATCAAATAATTTGGAACAAAATTTTTCAAGAAGCTGAAGTTGAAATTCGAAAGCTTGAACTTGGAACTTAATTTCATAAAAAAACACATCTAACTGCGCTGCCATATGTTACTGTTTTCAATAAAGTTTTGTGACTTTTTTTTTATCATTTGCTACTTCAAAACGTGAACAGAGTTATTTGCACTACAAGATTATGTAATTCGGAAAGAAATTTCATCACTCCTTGATGTTGGTAGCGGAGAAAAAGAAAGACATCATCTGCGGTGGAAATACCAGGTGGAGAAGAACTTGGGTTCACTTGGCATTTCCAATTGACGTCAGTTGGCACTTAGGCGGTTACAGCGCCTACCAAGAAGGATAACTGCATCTAAAAAAAGTTTCGTGCAATTTTCTTGTCTTTAAACCTTAAGGAGTAACATTATTTTACATATTTTTACCCGTTTAGGGTTAATATTCAAAAATACCCACTTTGTAAAAGTCAATAGGTTAAAAGGTTTGACGAAGAAATTGTACACTAAATTCTTTTTTATAAGGCTGTCAGCAGATCAAAATTATTTTAACGATATAAGATATCTTAACCCATTGAACAAAAAAAAAAAATCGAGTTGTGAATAGGTGACGGACGGCTATTTTTTTAAGTCACAAAGTGATGATATCTTGCAACCGAAAATATCGCTCAGATTTATTTTTAAATAAAATTTCTCTTTCCTGCAATAAAAATATGCACACTCACCTTATCAGCAGCGGCTAGGAGATCATCAGCCATTTTTTCTAAATTTGGCGCTTTGCCTGTGTAGATGAAACGCAGCATTTCTCTCAGAACTTCATGATCGACGTCGTGTATATCGACACGATTCAGTTTGCGCTCCTCCATTTCGTGCTCAAACATAGCATTAAAGACTTCACTTCGTGCTAAAGAAGTGGAAATAATGAACAAATAAGATAACATTCCATTTTAATAAGCTATTATACTTTCAGAAAATAATTAAAATATTTAAGTGACAAAAAAAATTAAGTAGCTTTAAGCAGTGACCTTTTCATACATATAAATTTTCGATTTACCCGTATAAAGCATTTAAAGTATTCTTTATTTTTTAACTACGAATAAGGCCATACGACTATTAGCTACTTATTATAAATAAATGCCACAACAATAAACTCCTTCTTTTACCTGCCAATATTGCTTTATGCGCTTGAAATTCCCTACCGGCTACCGCCAACGTTACATCACTGAATTTCTCATTATCAAATAGCGCACCCAAATCCTCGGACAAACGACATTCGGGTACTTTAAATTGTACGATATTTGATTGACCAGAGATATTCACGCTATCAGCTACAACGCTAACTTCACAGAAAATAGTTAATTTGTCTTCGGGTAACAGACCGTTGGCCTCATCCAATAGAAAATCTCGTCGTATGAATTTTTTAAAGCCCCAATCTTTGCCCTGTACAAAACGGTAGGCTCTGGAAAATGGTAGAGAGAGAGATGGAGCGGGAAAAGAAGAAAGAGATAATATGTATTAGTAAAAGCGTATGGCAGCAAATAAAAAGATGAAATTACCTCTGCGATTCCATAGCTTTGGTTTCTTCCCTTTTCGCATTCAATATGGAAAATTTAAATTTGGCTCTAACTTCTGATTTGTTACACGACACTAACAGTAAATATAGCGATAAGTAATCTTTGCTCTCCTCATCGAGACCTTTTGGATTCACGCGTAAACACCTGTGAAAAGGTAAAAATTGTAATTAGAGAATTTACATTTTAGACGGAATAACGGTCTCAGTAAATAAATGTAGAGAAAAAAATTCTATTTTTCAGTTTTATTTTTTTCAAATTTTTGTTTTTACAAAATTTTATAAATTTTTTTTGTATTGTTTTTATTATAAGTTTTGCTTTAATTTGCTAATGCATTTAGTTTTTTACTTTATACTATATTTTTTGTTTTAGTTTAGGTTTTATTTACTTGCTTCTCTAATTTTTCTTATATTTATTTTTACTTAAAAATTTTGGTATTTTGTTTATTGATTTAAAAAAAACTTTCTTTCTTTTTATTTACTTAGTTCTCTAATTTTTCTTATATATTTTTGTTAATTTTTACTTAAAAATTTTAGTACATATTTTGTTTATTAATTTAAAAAAATTTTCTTTCCTTTTATTTACTTAGTTCTCTAATTTTTCTTATATTTTTTGTTGCTTTTTACTTAAAAAGTTTAGTATTTTGCTTATTAATTTAAAAAAATAGTCTTCTTTTTTAACTCACCATTTCAGTTTGTCACTAGCACCGGCAGAAAATGTGGACGATTTCAGTACCTCACCCATTTCCTCACGACAAAAACTAAAATTATTTATGGTCCACATATAGCTGAACTTCACCACTTTCACCTGAAAAAAAAATAATTTTTATGTAATTTTTTATATTTTCTTAAATTAATTTAATGCGAACATATAAAATAGAAAAAATACAAGGAATGCCATTGCCATATGCTCTATTAATTACAATCTCTGCTGCTTTACAGTCTATTTTTTTACTCAATCCCGATTTTAGTATCGATTTAAATCTGAGGAAAACTTGATCATGAAAAAAAAAATTCAGTTAGTTCTTTTTCATATCAGGACTACGTAAAAGTTCCTATCAGGATAGTCGAATGGCATGGAAACCGTTAGGATCCAAATTAGTAAAGTCAATAATTGTTCGGAAATTTCGTGCAACGCCAGCATCACTGACTCACATCAACGCCTCTTTCTGCCGGTTTTCTGGACTCAGCAATATGGAAGGTAACAAAATAGTCGATTAGATGACTAGCCACGGTTCGGTAATGTAGATCAGCGAGACAGCATACTTCCTACGAACACCGATTTTTGTTGTTCCTCTGCTTCCTATTTGGCTCTCCAACGGTTCGTCGGTTTGGGCCGAGACAAAAAACTTCGCCAATCGGGTCTCTCCTTTTCGAGGTTGCTCTGCAGAAGTAATCGGCATAAAGACGAGTAGTAATCGAATCACCATTTCTTATGACAATGTACACCTCGTTAGACAAACCGACTGAATTACTTGGGTTCTCGCTTTCTCATCAGCTTGCCAAGAGATAAAGGAAGTGAAACTATGGGGCCACCTCACTTCCATTTGGGACAGTGTAAATGGTTTAACAGGCACTGTAATCACGCATTGCGGACTTGCTTTCTTCAAAAGAGGAAGTGCTTAAATAAAAGCGGCAGTAAATTTGATCTATACAATCAGAAATTTGAACTAAATCGCTAAATTCAGCAAATTCAAAACCTAACTCAAATTTCATGGGAAAATTTCACAAAAATCAACAAATAAATATTAAATATGAGTCTATTGAGTGGCACATCCAATAAAAATTGGGTAAAAAGAATGGCGATGTGTAGAATGAAATTTGAGCTAATAAACAAAAGATAAAAAGGAAGCAAAAGATCAATAAATAGTCTACATCTATTTCAACAAAAGTTTTATTTCTGCTTATAAAAAGATTGAAAAAATTAAAAAAAGATCGTTGTCAACAAGCGCGACGATGGCAAACGGTTTCATCGGAGCCACCATCTTCTTTGGTGTTTAGCAAGAATGATGGATGTTTTGTTGAATAATGATAGAGAAGCCTATGGAATGGATGCTATATGCACTATATGTAGAAGCGTAGGTAAATAGACACTCGTTGCGAAGCGAACTGTTCATCAACGAAAAATGCACGTAAACGCATACAAATCGAAACAGCTACATACATACATACATACAAAAAAGAACATAGATTTCCTAGGTAGTCGGTCACACAGTCTCAGTTTGAGGTTAGCACTACAGCGCTTTATTTGTTTTTTGTTCTTGCTTGCATTTTTTTTTTTTGTTTTTGCTGTTTTACTGCAGCCACATTTGCAAGTTAGCAAGCGCAGTTAAGGTTGATAGGAAGTAAATTTTCGTCGTCAGTTGAAATTCAATCACATTCAAGCAACGAGGAAGTAAAATAAATAGCTATGCATGAATGTGTGTTTGTATATTTACTACATACAACATAAGTATATACATACATATGTGAAGCCAAGGTGTGAGCGAGCGGCGAAGAAGGTCAGGGTTGCTCAGGTGGGGCGCATAGCAGGCAAGCAAGAAAAATTTCAAAAAAAAATGAGAAATAGAACAAAAAAAATATGAAAATAAACAAGAGCACTCTATTGAGAACAAGCAACAACGTAACGAATGCATTTCATTTCATTATGCGAGCAGCAAATATTCTTACAAATTCTTGCACACTTTTGCAATTTTACAATTCTCCATTTGACATTGTTGCGAATTGCGAGCAGTTTCAATTACAATTTGTTTTTCTCTTACTGCATACCTACATATGTAGGTATGTATAAAGAAACTATGTTAATGCAGTGAGCACTATTTACTACCTTTTTACTTAGTACTTCAATCTTGTCGGGGTTGTGAGAAAATGAATGTTCTTGGGCTAGTTTTGTAGCTACTTGTGGGGAGTGTTTGATTTAAGGTGTTTTTACTGTGTTTTTTTGTTGTTTGCTTCATTGTAAGATTTCGTACTCATATTATATATTTCATTTGCGGAAATTTTATTTTTTAAAATTTTTATTATCTATACTGCTTTTCTACTTTTGTTGTGATACTTACACTTGTATTTTTCTTTTTGTATTTTCCTGAAAATTTATATTTTTTCTACTACTATTTTCCGTTTTATACTACTAATTTTTCTTTTTTTCTGCTACTATATTTTTTATTTTTGCTAATACTATATTTTTATCTTTTATACCTCAATGTTGTTATATTTTCCCAATTTTGTATATACACGTTTATCTCCTCCCATATCAAAGAAAATCAATTTCTCGGCGACTGGTGTATTTACTTCTACTATTTTTTCTAATGGATACTAGTTTTTCTTTTTTATTAGTATTTTTTATTTTATTTTTCTGCTACTATATTTTTCGTTTTTTTTTCTACTGTGATTTTTTCCTACCTTAATCTTTTTCTCTACTACTATTTTTCTTTTATCTGTTATTATTACCGTTCCATGTTTTCCTTTTAAATATGCTCAGTTTCTTTTATTTTATTGATAACCATGTATAAATAGAATATGCAAATCCAAATGGCTCTATGTCACTTACCTGTGTGTAACACCAGTTCTCGGCGACCGGTGTATTTACTTCCTGTAAAGGTGGCGATGGTACTCGACTAACCGCCATTGTACTACTTGATGCGTTCAGGTTAGATGTCACTCTAGCAGTTTGACTTGCCTGACATTCGTTCACCGGCAATCTGTAATTATAAGAGAGCGAGAGAAAAATACGATTAAAACTTTGGAACAAAGCGAGAGAGTAGATAGGAAAAATTTGTAAAATAGTGGTGGTAGAAGTATTTTCGTATTTGCTTTGCATAAAATTATGTCGATGACTTGACTTGGCAAATTAGCCAAACTGAGTCTTATGCATTTAGAAAAGCAACGCTCTAAAGATTTATATAGCAAAATAGTACACACTTGAGTGAATTCTTTCACGATCCAGAAGAAAATATCCCTATGGCCCCCCTGTAGCTCAAATATTTATTTTACAAACTAAACCGTAAAAATCGGGCTATCATTTTGGGAGTTTATCTTAAACAAAGAATGTGTATTTTCATTTGATATAGCATTAACCAGTCACTGTGGTCTGAAGCATTGACACACACGTTTGATCTTGTCTCGTAATATTTTTTAAGGATGAAAGCATTGAGGATTATGTTAATCCACACTTTCGATCTGCCCATTACTTTCACGAGAGACAAGTTTCTTGAAATTTTTTCAAATACAAATGCGGGTTAAGTGTATTATTTCACAATTAAATTTAGAATATTAAAAAAAAAAATTATATGATCGTTTAAAATAAAAATCATTGAAATGGCCCTAGTATTTTGAGAGTTTTTTAAGAACATGGTATTGCATTTTATTTTAAATAGGTATGCGTAAGTATATGCATGGATGTAGATCAAACTGCCATGGATTTAGCAATTGCTCCGAGTATAGTTGGGGAAAAAATATATGCATTTTCCTTTTCAAGTTGGTTACAAAATAAAGCAGCTGCCATAAGTATTTATTCATTAAGCTACTCGAAATTTGAAAGTGGTTAAAGGTGTATCATTCAACGCAAACAACTTTTTCTTCACAGTAGTGGAAGGCGAACTTCTATCCTTTGAAAAATTTTCCTTTGTTTCAAAAGGTGACAGCTTTCGCTTTCAAATTGATGGAAACTTTTTCCTTAGTTGAAATAAATATTATATATTTTTTTTCATGTTAGGAAACTCATAGAGTTAGCTACATATGTATGTGCTTTTATTAATATTTCGACTGTTTCTTGAATGCCCAGCAAAGGTCTTGAAATTAATGAAAGCTTATTGTTCTCATTAAAGTCAACCCTTGATTTCTTTTGTTTTTACTATGGTCTGAACATAACACGAGTATGTTTATTGATTAGGTTAGATTCATTGAATTGCCATTTGCCATTTCGAGCCTGTCTATTGTTAGAAATACTCCGAAGAAAATCTGCTCCTAGTTGTGATTGTTATATATGAGCTTGAAAAGTTCATCTTAATTGCGAGTTGTTTCAATTATTGTTGCTTTTGTGTCAGAAAAGGTCTTTTTAAAGCTCATTGTTGGAGGTCGTTGTATAGCATTCACTCATCAAAAGTTTGAACTTCTATTTTAAGTTAACGAAGAGTAAAGGGGCTTTATTGTATATTCTATAATGCTAGAACATTTTTTTGCTTTGCTACAATGTTTTTGACCTCTCTTAACATATGAATGTCAAACAAAGCTGCACATTCATTGAAAGTTCTAACTTTAATGTCAAAGTTCGGTGCAATGGACCTGAATACCTACCCTTACATCACCATAACTAATGTCAAAGTTCGAGTCTATCTTAGGTTACCGAATTTTCGAAGCAAAACTTCCCTTATTTTTTATTGTTTCATTTTCATTTTCATTGTAATATTTTAATTTTATTTTTTTTGTAAGTTTAGTAAGTTCCTTTTGTTTAACTTTTTTTCTTTCTTAATTGTTTAACTGAGAGAAAGATTCTGGCTTTGAATATGCTATCGTTTGAAAAGGTATGTTTTGTGTCTTAACCCTGAACTACACAATAGCTTTTGAATATTTTAAAAATGAAGGAAAGTTAATGAAATGAGGGAGGTTGAAGGCCATGTAGTTTTCGGTGTTGAATCCTTTTGTTTTTTCTTTTGCTTAAGTTTTAAATTTTGCTTCGAATTCTCTCGATGTAAAAATGTTCCGTTGCATTGTGAGCAATTTGAACAGTTTTTATTACAAAAAGTCGTTTTTCGTATTTGCAAAAATAAAACTTTTGTCCTTGGCATTTGTTAAGGAGAGTTTCAAATCAAATAACGGCGTTTTTATTTTTGTAAGTTGTCGTTGTCTGTAAGTGAAATATTGGAATCGATTTTGTGCTCTGGTTTTTATAGCTATTTTCGAGCAACCGTATTTGAGTTAATGATAATCTAAAAAAATAAAATAAAATATGGAAAATGAAGAAGTACTAAATACTTTTTTGAAAATTCTATTTTGGAGCGAAAAAAAAAATACTTCCGACATAACCTTGAATAAATTTTTTGCTTTTAAAAAATTAAATTTTAAAACGCTTTTAAAACGTTTTTAAACTATCAAAAACGTGTAAGATGAAGAGTTTTGAATTTAATGGGTCAAGTTCATGTTGCATTTTTTTGCGATTTCTAAGAAAATGTTTTTTTGTGGGTGTTCTTTTAACTGCCAGTATTGCACTATTTACCATTTGGTGGGTGGAACTCAATAAAGATAGAAACAAAAGGCTCTTCACCATTTTGTTGCTGCAAAATTAACTTTTCCCGCCGACAGGGAAATTCAGACCTTTCAGGTTTTGAATTGAAATCATTTATAATTTGGCAATATTTTACATATACAATATTTTATATACACATATTTTTCCCTTCAAAACAAATATTTAGTAAAAAATTGCATTCTAAAAAACCACAAATTAAAAAGTAGCGCCTTTACAACCATCGCTCGTCGAGGGTTAAGATTTTTTGTGCAAAAACGTGGGAAATCATATACCAATTAATAAAAATATTCCAGCAACAACAACTTTTTCGACGATTCTTTCTTCAATGCCGGCCACAACGAGCTTTGAAGAAAAAAAAGTTTTTATAACAGAAAAACAAGTATGATCTTGAGCCAAGTCGTTAAGCTCGAAGTTTTGAAAAAATCAGTCATCGCTTAGCAAAAAAGAAGTTAATTTTTATAGGCAATAAAGAGTTTAATTCAAGTTATCATTTTGATTTTGCGCTGATATTCAAAAGTTAAGCAGCATAGAGGAGCCACTTGAAGAATAACTACATATACAGCATACACAAAAACACAACTCATCATGTTTAACCATACATAAAACATAAAAACAAACAAAAAAAAACCCAACACACAACTCACTCACCTCGCCGGTTCATAAATTAAATCCATTATATTACGATCGAATTCGATTGGTATTAATTTTAAATGAGAATGTGCCGATGAAACGCGGAACGACGAAGGTGTTAATGCGGCTGTGGCGGTGGAGGTGACGTTGGTGTTGGCCGCACTCGCTGCTGCTGATGATGATGAAGGTGACGAAGAAGAAGATGACGCAGCAGTGACCAGCGATGTGGCTGCGGCTACTGAAGATGAAGGTAATAATGAAGGCGAGAAGGCGGAAGCGACTGTTGAAGAGGAAGATTCAGCTGCTGCTGCTGCAGCCAATGCCAGCGATAAGCCGGATGGCAGTGATGAAGTCGAAGTGGTTTGTGAAGCAGCGGCTCTGAGGCGCGTTGACCAAGAGGCGGTGGAGGCCGCAGACGCGGAAGACGATGATGGTGTTGACGAGGATGTAGATGATGAAAACGAATTGGAGAAAGACGATGACAGCGGTGATGATGGCGATGACGACGACGGCGAAGTTAAAGATGAAGTTGATGCTGCTGACGGCGACGGCATTAGTGCCGGCGTCGCACTAGCGGCCGCAGATGATTTCGATGAAATAAATTTTAATAACTTAACAATTGCCGAATGCTCCAGTTTGAGTTAATTTATTGAATTAACTGGCATTAATTGACAAGTGGAAAAATTGTGGCGAAGACGAACGAAACGAAGCGAAGAAAATAAAAAGCGCCAAAGTATTTAAATATCGGATGCAGTTGAGAATGCGAGTTACGTAAATGCGTTGCATCAAAGTTATAACTCGAAAGAGATTGGGAAGCTAGTATAAAATTTGACGATTTGCTTTTGGCTGTTGATTTTTAGCTGGCTATTTGATTAAATTTTTGGGTGTAGATTATGGTGCAGATGATCGAATAATAAGTGAGAGTTGACGCGAAGACTAAATATTAAGGTAGGCCCGTCACGGCACGGAAAATTTGGAATTACTTTTTTATGTTTTAAAAATTTTCCACCCAACTTTATTTTTTAATTTATGCCGTAAAGTTTATTTAAAATTTATTTAGTTCTAAAATACTTATTTCACTCTCGAGCAAATTTTATTTATTTTCACAAAATTTTATTTTTTATTCACATCAGAGCATTTTTTTGTTTAGACCGAAAAAATTTTAAATAGGTGTCTGTCTACGCCGACTCACAAACAACGACTGACTATCTACAGCAGGATCAATACACGAGCCTCTAAGGATGTGCAGCAATGTAGTGGCCAAAATATCACATACATATGTACATGTGAGCGAAGAAAAGGACAGAAGAAAGAGGAAGGTAACAACACGGAAAGCGAAAGAAAAAAGATGGAAGTGACATAAAAAAAGAAATGTCAACAAAGTCAAACAACAATAGAGAGCTGATAGTAGAGGGGTATGCGCACACCTGAGAATGCCTGCCGTCGAATGTGTGTGAGAGGCTCAAAAATGCCTCAAAAATTCCACCAAATTGCCAACGAGCGGAGTTGCTAATGGTGGGAAGCGAGTGAGAAGGACATACATATGTAAGTGTGTATGTATGTACGAACAGACATCAAATGTATCAATACATATATGTATAGTAAAATAAAACATACAAATAATCATTTCACACCCACAACAGCAACAATTTTGAGTTGAAATAAAATAGATCTTTACCAAATGAAGAAAAATAAATCGCAATACAAACACATATATTTATACACAGCTTCCACGTATTTACATATATTAGGGCGGTCCTTAAATGATCAACACTTAAATTTTTATGGGGCACACATTTATTTGGTTTTACGTACAAAAACAAGGCATCCACGGAAATTTCAAAATTTACAAAAAAACAATTAAGGGTCGCTACCAAGGTTTAACTTTTTTTTTAATCACAAAAATTCAAGAAAAATTCAACTGGATTTCTGGGAAATTTGACACATTACTGAAACTTATTCATATAAATTCATAAACTCGCTGAGTTATAACTGGTAAAAGTAAAATTTTGTCGAACTGTTTTTGACTTACAAACAAAATTTCTTTTTGTTATTTATGGCCTTATAACAATTATATTCAACAATTTTATTTAGCTTAGAAAAAAATTAAATTACTTCAAACCCTGGCAGCGATCCCTGATATTTTTTTTTAGATTTTAAAAATTTACTTTTTGATATTTTTTAAGAACCATACTAATGTATATAAAAATGTTCACATATTCATATACATGCATACAATATAATACATAGTATTTTATATACAAAAAAAATAAATAAAGTAAGAAGCATTGAAATCCGTATTGAGCCAAGCTCTGCGGTTTTGCCCTTCAAGGTAGCACTTTACAACATCCATCTCGCGCTGTTGGCTGCAATGCTCATATACACATCCTACAGAAAAACATACATATGTATGTATGTATGTGCATACGCGTGCACACATAGTACATACAAATATGCACGTAGCAATGTCATTCCGTTGGCCTTAATGATGCCGTCGCATCGCAACGTTCCTTTGGTGAGCGCCCGCTACTGCAAAGGAGACTACTACTTACTACCTTCGAGGCTTCAAGTACGAATGCGCGCATATTGTACATATCCATACGTACGAGTCCACGGATAGGTAGAACAAAATCACCCAAGGTGTTATGCTAAATATTTGAGCGAGCATTTATTATCACGCCCATATTTTCACAAAAAACAGCAGTCATACTTTTTAAAATTTTGTATTCAAAGATTTCAAGTCCATTATTCTTCTAATCAAACAAATACTGAACCAAATCAACTAGCAATGCCCTTCAAAAAGCATAGCAGTTTGCATTTAGTGGTGTTTCATTTTCCCTAGTCACAAAAATTCTCTTACATACACACAGTATACTATACTATAATATTTTCTAAAGTATTATGAATGTTATTTTTTATACCCGAGCGCACTTGTGCACAAGGGTATATTAATTTTGTTCACATAACGGTTGTTTGTAACAGCCAAAACGAATCGAGATAGATATAGACAAATGTATACATAAATGATCAGAATGAAAAAAGAAATCGATTAAGCCATGTCTGTCTGTCCGTCCGTCTGTCCGTCTGTCCGTCTGTCCGTGTACACGATAACTCGAGCAAAAATTGAGATATCTCAACGAAATTTGGTATGTGGGTTTCTGTTGATCCAAGGTAGGTTGGTATTGAAAATGGGCGAAATCGGACAATAACCACGCCCACTTCCCATATAACGGTAATTTCCAGAAATACGAAAACTGCGATATTTTAGTAACTACTGAAGATAATTCACTCAAAATTGATATTTACAATAATTTTTAGACGAAAAATAAGAATATTATAAATTTTTGGAAAATGGGCGTAGCCACGCCCACTTATGGTTACATGTGTATATCTTGGTAACCGCTGCACCAATTTCTTCCAAACTTGGCACAGTTGTTGGCCTTCGCACAACATATCAAATGGCCGAAAATTTTTAAAATCGCTCAATAACCACGCCTACTTCCTATATAACGGTAATTTTCAGAAATACGAAAACTGCGATATTTTAGTAACTACTGGAGATTATTCACTCAAAATTGATATTTATAATAAGTTTTAGACGAAAAATAAGAATATTATAAATTTTTGGAAAATGGGCGTAGCCACGCCCACTTATGGTTACATGTGTATATCTTGGTAACCGCTGCACCAATTTCTTCCAAACTTGGCACAGTTGTTGGCTTTTGCACAACATACCAAATGGCCAAAAATTTTTAAAATCGCTCAATAACCACGCCCACCTCCCATATAACGGTAATTTAGAGAAATACATAATCTTCGATAAATCAGTAACTATTGAAGCTAATTTATTCAAAATTGATGCTTGCAACAATTCTTTAC
>NW_023458555.1:15186507-15230511 GCF_013731165.1 Rhagoletis pomonella | reverse complement strand
AAATACGTTTATGGTAAAATTTTGGAAAATGGGCGTGGCACCGCCCATATAAGTATATCGGTAACCGTTCTACCAATTTGTACCAAACTCGGTGTGGTTATTGTGCTTGCCACATATAAGCAAAACGTTGAAAATTATTGAAATCGGACTAAAATAACGGCCGCTTCTCATATAACGGTAAATTTCAAAAATGCTTGAAACTTCAATATTTCGAAATTGAAGGACGCAAATTTACTAAATTTGATACACCCCGGCTTACCATCTAGCGGAAGGTTTCGGAAGGGTGAAAAAACATATATTTAATACTTGCGCCGGGTATTTAATGTTCGGCTACGCCCGAACTTAGACTTTCTTACTTGTTTAAATACAAACTTATACTTTGCATATACGAAGGATTCATTTTTGTTATCTATTTTTTTATTCAAAGAACCGCTTTGCTTTATAGCGCCATCTTGCGGTTCTTTAAATAACAAATAGATATCAAAAATAAATAATTCGTACCAAAAACCCTCTATGCTCTAAATGAACTTATTTTCTTAGAATTTTATGTATAGTCCGAATCGGCCCTGAAGAATGCCGAGAAAAATTTGCCCGCCCTAATGTAAATACATACATAGTATGTATATATGTATGTTTATGCAGCTGAAAAGGTAAAAATCATGCTGGTAATCACCAACAAAATAGCAGAGCGACAAAAGCAATAAAAGTAAAGGTAGAGAGTAGAGAAATATCCTGAACGCAATAGCAACTCAAACATCAGCACCTTAAATGTCCTTCAATGGCATTGAGTGCGTGCAGGCCGACACAAATGCATACAAATGAATTTATGTACATACGTACCCTGCCGCGAAAGCTATGTGGCGTCGTACGGCCGAGATCAATTAATTGAGTTTAGTTTTGGCTTTGACAATTCGAAGACACATATCGGCATTTGCTAACTCGCAAACGAAAGTTGTATTAATAAATAAATAAATAAATAAATGTTTACTAACTGGTTTATGTAGAGTTAGAAATTTTCACGAGGTAAAGTAAAAAAAATTCGGAAAATTTATAATTGTTCTTAATTTGTTGAATATTATGCTAATGATAAAGTAATAACTACAACGAGAAGAGAACCGACAATCTCAACAAGATCACTCAAGAAAGAGAGGAAATATTTTGCTTTATAGTGCAGATATTCCTGCAAGCCCTGTACGAACTGTTTATGCATTGTATGCAGTTTTGATTTGCTCGATAGCAAGCTGCACCTTCTACAAATGGAATTCAAACTGTAGTATGAAATCGTAAACTCAAGGTGAAAATATAAAAATAACAAAAGCAATTTGCATGGTTGGTTGCAGCAATCTGAATGAATGTGGCAATACCGGGTCTGTGGAGGATTGGATGGAAGAAGTTAATATGAATATAAACATATATATAATGTTCAATAAAAAGAAAAAAATCATCGAAAAAAAGTTATAATGAAGATAAAGGAAATGTATATGCTGAGGCAGGATAGTAGCCCGTAGGAAAAGTCTTTCAAAGTGGAGGATATGATGGGAGCTGGAAATAGACCAATGAGACTTAATGAGTTCAAGTAGGGTTAGTATTCGCAACCCCAAATTTAGGATTCAAAAATATGTCCTAGGTGAATCGAATGGCATCGCTCATTTACAACCCCTTTCATGAGTATAGTTACAAGAGAGCAATTGAAACAGAATGCGCGGGTGCCTAACGTCGCGCACGTGAAGATGTTTACTCAGTATGTCTTGAAAAAAAAAAAACGGTGAGTACCAGTTACATATGAAATTTAATGTGTAAACATCTATGTTCGGCTTGGCAGAGCATTAAGTGATTCAGTTAAATACACACAGTATTTCATTTCATTTTATTCATTTTGTCGGGGCCATTACTTGGCTTTTTAATAACCAATTCGGGAATAGTTCAAGACTATTTCAGGATAATTTCGTGACGAGTTTCGAACTACTCCGAAATTATGCCGAACTAGTCCCGAAATAGTCCTGAACAGGCACCGAAACGGTCGAAAAAGTCGGGAAATTGTCCCAAAATGATCTCGAACAAGTCTTGAAACAGAGCCGAAATGGTCCCTTATTAGTCCCAATCCCATAAGATCCCGTATTAGTCTCGAAATGATCCCGAACTAGGCTCAAGTCTTGTGTAGCCATTTGGAAAGTTGATAATAGAACACGTTTCAATTCAAGAAATTTTTCTTTTCCATCTCATATCGAAACAAGAAGTTATAAGCTAAGAATTACGAAAACTGTTTGTATCATTTAATAACCATTTTGAGGCAGCTGATGTCTAAGCTAAATGTGATCGTAAATAATTACAAAGGATTTGCCATCTCCCCGCCGCAATTCACACCTCTAACGCGAGCTCAGCTTGACATAAAGTCTTACATAAAAGAGTTCGTAAAGCAAAAAGAAAAAAAAAAATCAAAAAAAATAAAATAAAACAGAAATCAGGTAAAAGGAATAGACAGCTAAAATTTACTGAAAAGTCACGCGTGTTGCAAACAAAAACTTTCATGTCGAACCGCACAACAAGCTGCACGTAAAAGCAAGCTGAGTTGGCTAAGACGCGCAACACATTTACTGCTCCGCTTGGAACATTTGCTACGCGACAATGGCGCACCCATCAAAAAAGCAAGGAAGCAAGCAAGCAGTCAGCAAAAAGGACGGATTAAATAAAAATGATGAATTAAGAGGGCAGCAAACGACAAATAAACGTAGGAGATAAGAAGGCACATGCTTGGAAGAGGGGCGACCAAATGGACCGCTGATAGATGAATAGGCAGGCAGACCGACCGATGTGCGACTGGCAGACTGGCGAGCTGACTGACAGACGCAGTGTTGTACAAAGGAAGGCACACATATAGCGCAGATATAACTGGTGGAGGATATACACTGACGAAGAGTTGGAAGGAAGAGATGGATGAATTGTCAGTGCGAAGGCAGCGCGTAACCGAATAGATAAACGAACGTGCGTTACATACGAAAGACCTCCAATAAAAAACAAAAAACTAAATAGAACAGAACAGTAAGCGCTTGGGTAGTTGGAATTGAAGGCAACGACCATCAGTCAACCAAAGCCTTGCTCCACAACAGCGCCTTGGACAAGCCAACTATAGCGCTATAGAATGTCTGGTAGTAGACGGCTGGGTGCTGGGCGCGCAACATTGATTTAAGCCGGCAGATGTTACGCCAACACGCAGTCAGTCGCGCTGTGGCCGTATAGCAAGCGAAAAAAACAAAGAATTAATCGAATAAAAGAAAAACTAATCTGAAAGACATGTCATAAATGTAATTGTGGCTGATGGTTGATTAGAAGAAGACACATCACTCTCATTGAAATCGTGCGTCGATGAAATTTATGTACATATGTATGTACCTACGTGCGTGCGCGCGTTGGTGGAGTAAATGTGCATAAATCTCAGAAGACAAACAAAACAAAAAAAAAGAGAGAAAACCCGATTTGAAACATTATATCAAAGAAATGGAATCAAAGGAAGGCAGCAGATGGAACTACACGGGGATATAGGCTGTGAAAGCGGACACTAAGCAGACGAGTGAAGCGTAGGCAAAAAGCCTGGCAATCCGGCATACCCGTATAGAATCAGTCAAAGAAAGCTACCTACATACATATGTACATACATAGTTGAAGAGACAGCAAGACAGCTTGACAGCAGTAATGCCGCCTTGGGGCCACCCAGTAGCGCCACATGCTGGGTTTTAGTTTTTTGTTAAAAAAAAAAAAAAAAAAACGATAAACAAAATATTAAAGTCTAACTGCTTTTAGCTTCCAAAAGCATGCGTAATTGCATTTGCCTTTTAAATGCCTCCAAATTATGTGTGGGCTTGGCTTGGTCTGGTGCGATCACTTCCATACGCTCGTCAGCCCGGCATGATTGATGCTTCAAATGTCTTTCTTTCTTTTTTTTCTTTTCTTTATGTGTTTTTGAAACTCAAAAAGATAAGCATAGCAAATTGCTAATATGAATATGATTAATTATTTTGTGGCTGGGAGAAAAAAGTATTACTAAGTATTGCCGATAAATGACTGCGCAGCAATCGCTTATCGACAAGCGTTTCAAGCCAAAGAAGATCGCTTATTAGTAATTGGCATGGCATGCAGGGAAATGAAAAAGAGTAAAAGAGCATTTCCCATCAGTAAAAGAAAAGGTAAGGAATTTCAATTTAAAGTATCTAAATAAAAATGTAATATTATTATAGCGGAAAGTGATCTTGCAGATGTAATCTTCCCACTTTTTGCTCTATAGAAATATTCTGATGATAAATTACAAGGAATTAAAAATACCAAAAGCAATATAATTACAAGGAAGATCTGAATACGAAAAAGGGTTTCCAAGATCAGTACCTACTATATTGAAGTGAAGCGCAATGCCAGATTTTTATTAAAATTTACATTAAGTTCGTATCCACAAGACATTTCTTACCTCCCAAAAAAGGTATACCGTTAAGGCAGTGTCACACGATTGGACATTTGCCCAAAATTTGGTGCAAATCGTATCCCAATCGCGTGAATGCACAAATATTTTTCTTTATCCCAATCACGAAAACATATTTATTCAAATTTTCAAAAGAATTTGCTGTATTGCACCAATCGTGTGACTACAAAAAAAAAAAAAAAAACTATGGTCCCAACTTTTTTATTTTGTACCAATAGTTCAATATAAAAAATGTACAAATCTGTACAAAAAAACCAATTGTGTGATACTGCCATTTCACCTTAAAAGATCTCTATCGATCCGCATATTTATTTTTAAAATTGTAGATACTCTGCGTTTGTGTTCCTTATTTTTTTTTTCGTAAATTTTAATTTTTCGGAATTTAATTTTTTTTTTTGGTTAAAAAAATAGAAATCTTATTTATTTTAGGAACTATGTCTTTCATTACCCAAACCTTTTTTTTAGAAAATTAATTCTTTTAAGTAAAAATAAAATCCACTTAAGTAGAATAAATAGTAAATGCGAAATTTCAACAGAACTGAAGCACGGTACCTAATTTTGGCCGCTGTCAATATAGGGTCACTTTCTCGACCAGAGAATGAAAGTTTAACGTACTGTAAAAAAATAATTTTATGAATTAGAGCAAACCGACTGCTCCACTGTGGTATAAAAAAAAAACGGTTAACATCCTTTTTTCAAAATCACAAATATTCCGAAATTCCCGGAGTCTTGCAAATGTAGTTTTTTTACCTTCTTTGCGACTAGAGACATATGTACATTAATAGTAATCACCAGATTTTCCAGTACTTTCCAAAAATACACACACAAAAAAAAAATTATCAAACTCTCCTCGCGCCTTCCAACTGTCAAGTGACATCATTATAATTACAATATTGTAGGTAATTATTTAAATTGCTGCAATTAACTTTTATACAAATTTTCACTGCTACTCCTGTCGTTGCTGCGATCACAGCTTGATAGGGTGTGAAAATTTATTACTTATTTATGCACAATTTCACTTTT
The DNA here is from genome assembly GCF_013731165.1 of Rhagoletis pomonella. Lineage (NCBI taxonomy): Eukaryota > Metazoa > Arthropoda > Insecta > Diptera > Tephritidae > Rhagoletis > Rhagoletis pomonella. The sequence goes on along the minus strand of NW_023458555.1, from coordinate 15,225,020 downwards.
TAGTTAACAAATTTTCAATTGGCTGAATTTGTTAACTAACGTGTCGCTTCGCACTCCATTTGAGTGGGTGTTTGAAATGTGCACAACGTTTTGTTGTTACATGTTGTGTTTTATGGAGAAATTTCATACATACATACATATGTATGTATGCATGTATGGGAAAGTAGGCAATTATTCAAATTATAATAGCTACGAAATTTATAGTATTGAATATATTATTAGTTTGATGCTTTGAGTTACAGATTTATTTACCTACGAAAAACTGAATGAAGTAAAAGTTTGGTTTGTTAGATAAGAGTTAAAGTTACTCTAAATGTTCAAATGTTATGTGGGCAGTTAAAAAATTGAATCATGAATTATGAATTTCGTATGAAATTAAAAATTTTCTTAAATTTTTTTTGATCGAAATCAAGATTTCGGCTTTATTTCTAAGAGGTGGGGAAGAGTTTTTGTGAAATTTGCGGCTGACGAAGAAGCCAATTTTAGAATTCATTTCATTTATATATTTTATAGTTAAACTATGCTTTTATACTTTCTATATACTCGTATTTTTAACTTTTATTGTCACCAAGTTAGATAATCCACCATGGGAGTTTGAATGCCTACAATGTTTATTTAATGTTTATTATTTTCATATAAAAGTATAGCTTACTATCTAAAAAAAAAACAATAAACATAAGTCCAAAGTACAAACATTACGCAAATATTAGGAAAATTTGAAAAGTTGTATCAAAATTTCAAACTTTTTAATAAAAAATAAAAAATTGTACTTTAGGAAGGAGCAAAAAAAATTAATTTTTCAATGTCGAATAGTGCGGAAAAATGGCGTAACATGACCACATTTAAACGTATCAAAACGTTTTCCGATCGCATGATATTTCCTAGTGTTGGGCAATATCGATACCAAAAGTACTCAGAGCTCGATTCGCAAAAGGATCGACAGTACCCGATTTTTAAAAGTATCGATACTGAGTACTCCAAAGAACTCAGTACTCACAAAAGAACTCGAAACTACTCAAAAAAGGAACTCGAAAGTACTCAGTACTCAAAAATTCTCTGTGCGAAATTCAAAGTGTTAAGTAATAAGTGCCAAATAAACTTAAAAAGTGCTGAGTTTTATTTACATTTAACGGTATTCAGAAATGATTGTACTCAATTAGCAGTTTCAATAATTTTCAAGTACAATACTTATACTCAGTACAGTTAGCCTGTCATTTAAAGTAATTTGGGATTCATATATTAATTTGAATAAAATACTGCCAGCTTTGTGAGATTTCCACACTAAGTATTGAAAAGTTACCAACGTGTGTATATTTAAAGAAAGTACTCAGTAATCTGAAAAATACCCGATCCTTATTTACGGTCTCCCCAAGAGACTTAAAATTTCAAAAAAATTTCCCAAATTTTGTTTATTTTATTATTTTACAAGGTTTTGAGTATGACCTTTGTAGCCCATTAAATTACAGTTTATAAAAGTGAAGTTTTAAGTTTGCTGAAACCAAAGCGAATTTTTAGCGACTTAAAAATCTTAAAAAAATCATAAAAGAACCATAATTCGAGAGATTTATTGAATTTGTATCCGTTAGGAAAACGTTTTAATACGTTTCAATGTTTCGAAATCGAAATTTTTTATTTTTTTTTCGCCCCACCCTAGTGTAGTGTAGTGTGGTTGGATCACTGTTGAATGAGCGGCGGATAAATTTTCGCGTCCATTTTCACTGCGCAAATATAATCACAACGGGACTTTGCTATATGTAGAAAATAATTACAACAATAGCTCACTTGCATGCACGCATACTTTGAAGCGTTAATTCCAGCTACATACTTTCTTTCCTTTGACGCCTTGGACTTATTTTATCTCATAAACAGCAGCGCTCCCAACTTGGTTACCCCTTTCACTATTAATTTCCCTCATAAAAAGCTGCAGCAAAATATATGTATGTAGATACGAGTGCAAGGTAGCGTAGCAATGCAACAACAACAAACTATTTACAACAAAATAATAACAAAAACAAGTTACATGAAGATGAAAGCCGACAACACCCTAACTAATGTAAATGATAGCAAAATGTGACGCCGGGACGATGGCTTTGCGGGTCGTGGCTGAACTGACGACGACGACGATGAGCGAACTAATAAGAAACACTTTGCATTAATTGAAAAAAAAAACTACAAAAAAAAAAATTTGTAAAAAAAAAGAGGAATGATTATAATATGAAAATCTATAGCTCGCTTACAATGTGGCAAAGAAAAAAGCAAGCAAAACACTGACAGAGCGAAAAAAAGTCATTCAAGCCGCCGCTGCTGGCGGGCAAGTCAACTAAACTAATCGCCAACATCAGTGAAAACAACAAAGTCATTTTAATTTAAATAAACGTTAACTTTCATGTTTCAGCAAGTAGCGTAGCATACAACCATAGGAGTGCATATAACAGATCATAAACCGTGCAGAAGACGGACGAAAAAAAAAATTAACAAGTTGAATGAAAAACGCCACAGCACCAACAACCAACGTTACGGACTGACAGCCGTGAAAAGAAGAAAAAATAATAAATGATTATGAAGAGGGAGTAAAAAAAAATGGAGAAATTTTTGTAAAATGAAACGAAGTGATCTGCACTTCCGGTTGAATTTCTACTCCCACACTAGCGAAGAAGAAAACACACGCATGCAGAGGCATACTTGAACAACAACGCAGACGATCCGCACGGCAAGTCCAAGCAGACAAGGGCTAAGAGGGGCAAGGGGCAATAAGAAATAAATAAAAAGAAAAGGGTGGCAGCGCTACAAGCAGGGAGCAGATCTTGCAAAATGTCTGAGCATAATAGGGGGCCAACTACCGAACCCACTGGGGGGAAGAAGGAAGAGGCAGCGGACAGTGGATTGGAGTTACTGATTCGACGTTGGATTATTACATAAACAAAGCTGAATTGAAGTAAAAAGTTATATGCAAAAACTTGCAAAAAAAAAACGAGCTCATCCTCATTGTAACATCGCAGACAAAACAATCACAAAGCGCTTCAATGGGTCTTCACAAGCGAGCAACAAATTAGTGACAAGAGCTGCTGACACGTTTATAAGTTACATAAGTAAGAGCAAACATAGTAGCACAAACATAAAATAAATCTTAAATAATTATTATAAAATGAAAACGAAGACAACAAATGGCAATGCAAATGATTGCCCATAAATAAGTTTTTCTGCTTCAGCACCCGCCTGCCCGCGAGCAAAAGTGAGCTGATCATTAATGAGTTATAAAATATAAAATTTTTACAGCTTCTAATTAGCAACACTTAAAAAAGAGAAGAATTTATGTTTTCTAACAATTTTTTTTTTTTTTTTTGTTTTGGCACGTTGAGTATATGAAATCATTTCGAATACAACAAAGCTATAAAATACGATTTTTATTGTCAAAGCTAGCACGCGCGCCCCACTCGTTTAAAGTGGGAAGTTCATGATCAAAGCGAGCGTTTTTTTGCGGTGTGTATCTTTTTTTCATGTGTCAAGAGCAGAAGTAAAAAACAGAAAATTATTAATGAAATTTTGTATAACAAAGTTTTCAAAACTCAAACACGAAACGTGCCTTTTATTGCGAGTGCAATTTTTTTACTGCAAATTTAGTAATTTTTTGCTAGCAAAAATAAAGTTTAGAAGTATTTATTTGAGAGTATTAAGAATTAATTAGATATAATAAATTAGCGAAAAAATTGTTGAAAATTTGAGAGCAGTTAAAATTCTAAAGATTTTTGCACAGAAAATAGAGGTTAGTTTTTATTGCTATTTTTTTGCATTACTATTTTTTTTTTTTTAAGAAAAGTCACTAGCGTCTCAATCACACGTCATAGCAAATAAGAGAACGAAATTACCACCCTAAATTTTGAGTAAAAAATCTCAATTGTTTAAATGACCTCCTAGTACAAATTACAGTTTTTTTTTCAAAATTTCCGATTTGAACAAATAGATTAAAATGTATGTGAGTAAATTTTTAAGACAAAATGGAACGTTAAAGGAGCAGCGTTTCCTCATATGAAACAAACGCTTTTGTAGCTAAAGCGGATGTGGAAAGAATATTTTCCCAAATTAATTTGCATAAAACAATAAATAAACTGAAAATTCCAGGACTCTCTGGTATTTTAAGAACTAAAGATCTTAAAAAAAAAATGCTTCCGGAGGTATTAAATGTTAGGTATCGAATCAAATGCTTAAAAAAATGGACAAAGCAATTTACGAAAAATAATGAAACTGAATTTCATTAAAACAAAATGTTATTCCATTTTATAAAACCGATTTTTGTTTAGTTAAGTATAATTCAAACGGTTTATGTTATTTTATTTAATAAATTTAAAAAAAAACTGGATTCGTTTTTGAAGGTTAAAGTTTGTTGGTCGCAAATGCGGGTTTTTCGGAAATTTACAGTTTTTTGAAAATAAATCTGGCAACACTATTCCTTAGAGATGTGGTTGAGCGCTGCGATTTCTAGAATGGCACTGATGAAAGATTAGCTAGCCACTTTTTATTGGGAAGATCAAAATTAAATTAAATGACTCGAACAAACGTTCACAATGTGATGTTTTTTTTAATATTTAATAATATTTTATTAATATTTTTTTGCTATTTTTTTAAATAGATTTTATTTTCTAAAAAAAAACTTTTTCAATCAAATTTTAAAACTTTGTAAAAAGTCTAGGAAAATTCAAAAAGTTTTCATCGAAACTACAAACATTTTAATCTCAACATTTGGAACATTCTTGGGTTTGCAATTTTGGTTATGCAACTTTTGAGCATAGGTTTTTAATATATATATATTTTTTTTGCTGGTGGGTATTTATGACGGAAACCAACCAAGAGGCTCAGCGGCGACTGCTTAAAAAAAACTTTTTAGTTGGTCTGCCATATCATGTATCTCAGAATCGAGTATTAATTTCGTGTAAAATGAAAATTTTATCACGCTTTCTACAGTCTCCTCTAACTGGTTAGTAAATAAATGCTATGGGGACATTAAAATTGCCGTTGAATTTTTAGAGTTTTTTGTGGAGGTTGTTACGCGTTTTCTTCCATATAACGCATAATCAAAATCTATTTTTATATGGAAGAAAATGCGAAACGCCCTCCACAAAAAAGTCCAAAAAAATCAACGGCAATTAAAAAAAATAAATAAAAAATAAAAAGTTAAATTTAACGGGCTACAAAACTGCATACTCGAAAATTTTCAAGAAATTCTGAATAACAATTTTGAAATTTTTATAAAAATGTTTTGAAGTTTCTGTGAACTTTATATAGAGTGTGAAACTTTGATTTATATGGTTTATATTATAGAATGAGCTATATTTTCATAAATAATCAATGAAAAATAGTTTTCACGAAAATAATTGTGAATATTATATTAGAATAAGGTGTACACAAACATTTGACACTAACTGTATATGACACTAACCTAGAATTCCTGGTTGATATTGGATACGGCGGTAAACTACACATATCACTTCGAAAAAAGAAGGCTTCGAATTGCCCTTTTAAATCGTTGAGTTTTTATCTTTTGATCTTGGTAGATCGGTCTTCCATGTACTGGCTTAAAAGTTTTCGAAAAAGATGGATCGTGTTGGTGAGGGCTTTTAAAGGTTTTTCTTTTGTGAATATTCTATATTTGCTTGAATTTCTTTTTTATTAGTTTCTTAAGCTAATTTATTTTGATAATAAAAACTTTTTTCAAATTTGTCCCGAAAATAGAGTAATTGAAAAAATTAGGCGATCAGTAGCATTTTCTATGTATATACACCATTCAACGCTTAGTTGTAGCGGCTTCAAAAACGACGATTTCACTATTAGGTAATTGTCTGTGGCAAAATAAAAAAATACAAATCAAAATGAAAACAGTCACACAAAAGCAGTTTGCGGAAGTGATGCAAACACATCTGTCCCAAATAAAAACCGAACTGTATGTAAATGTACATATTTATTTTGAAAGGTAACGAATAAATGTAAGTACATTTTCACAAACAGTTGACCCGAAATGCAAGCAAAAAAATCGTAAAAAAAAACATACAAAACGAAACGTGGTTAGGTAAGGGGGGACGCGCGCAACCAAAGTGAAAATGTCAAACTGCAAGCTTTTGACAATAATGGAAACATATTAACAAAATCAACTAGTTTACATAACATTTTCGAAAACAACAACCGTAAGTGGCTGAGCCAGCGACACGTTGAGCGAACGTTAAGCGCAACCAAATACAGCTTAGTCAGCTCAGTCAGCTCGGTAACTGATAGTTTAACAATATTTACAATTTATGTCGCCATGTGTTTAAGCTTCTCCCCCGCCAATCACCCACCCTGCTTGGTTTCATGTAGACCTTATTGGGTAAGTAAGCGTGTAATTTGAGTAGCTAACGCGAACGAAGCGATCAGTTGGGTGATCAGGGTGATCGATCGATCGAACGAACGAACGACTGGGACACAAAAATGAAATAGCTGCTGTCGGATAAAAAACAAAAACACCTAAAGACTGGCAGACGCAATCTTCGCAGAGAGCAAAGTGGTGGAGTGCACATGTAAATGAGCAGCGATTGCGCCGAAACGATCAGTAAGTAAATAAATTAAAGAAATTGCAACATAAATGAAAGTTTGGCGCCGCGCTACTGTAACTTAACGCAGCATACACATTCGAGGTGATTAAACAAGAGATTTTAATAGCGCGCTGAGTAAAAGCAAAAGAAATATACATACATACATATACAGAGAGAGAGCTGAAGTAAAAGCGCGAAAGCGTTGGATTACGTAAAGTGATCGTGTTCAAAAAAAAAAAAAAAAAAACGAATGGATTTTCTCAAAAACAAAGAAAATGGTGTAATGAAAAATTGGTAATGCATGCGCTGTTTTCTTCCCGTCATTGTTTTCACGCTTCGATAAGAGAAAAGTGAAAGATAAAAACATTAATATGTAAAATAATAAATAAAAAGTGGAAAAAGCGTGGGCGGACAGCGCCGGCTCACGACGACAGCTTTTCACAACAGCAAATGTGAAATGCTTCCGCATCGCTGCTCTTTCACTTTTCACTAAAGTTGCAGAGGGCAAAATCAAAATTTATGTTAAAGCGCGCTAAACACGGGCCAGAGCAGCGAGTGTCGCGCGTGGGATAAACCATGAAATGAAAAAAATTACAAAAAGTTTAATAGAAACTAAATTAAAAAAAAAAAAAGAGTTTAAATCAAAAGTCAACAACAATAGAGCAGCTGTTGCTCAGCTCAGGGTGCGCGCTCACGCCGCTGTTGTTGTATAATACAATAATTTTCACAAAATTTCGAAAATATGCATGCAACAGTCAAAAATTACAAAAAAAAAACAGAAACAACTTAGGCAAAGAAAAAGTCAAACAAACCCCAAAGTATGGCCTGAACAACGAACACCTAAAAAGAAGCTTCAGCGCATGCGCGCGCACGTGAAAGTAAGCTACCGCGCCACCGCACTCATATAATCAACGGCGCCTAGTTAATATGAAAATACTACGATCGCTGTGCACCAAATCAATATGAAAATCCAAAAGCAAAAGACAACAAACGACAGTAAACAAAAAGAAAGCGCAGAGCGAAAGCGCAGAGAGAGTGAGCGGCGACAAAATCAGCGCACGTGAAACGCGTGAAATGCTGCCGATAATCGGAGTGATCTGCAGAGGCGATCGGGAGTCGCGCGCGGGCAATAGTTAAATGGGAGAAATGCACACCACTACATACCTACGTAGTATATGTAAATATGCACAATTGTCTGCACAGCTGAGCGCATTCCAACTTTGGAGCAGCACTGCGCGCCCAGAGTTTTGCCGTATAATAATAAATCCCCAGCTAATCTGCCGCGCGCCGCGACCTAGCCAGCAATTTTTGCTGCTTCTTTCTCCAACCTCATCCTCATTACCGGTGAGAGTTTCGTTAGACTTGTGTGGTGCACTCGATATCACCAGCTGGTGAGAGTGGAACGGCATCGTTTTGCGCATGCGCATGCGCTGCCTGACTTTGGCCCGTAGTTGTAGTAGTGGTAATCTAGCTTTCGGTTTTGGGTTTTCTTTGAAATTTTATTCGTTTTATTATGTCGTTTTTTATTGCTTTTAATTTGGAAATCGAGCGCGCGCGCTCGCTCGCGTACCTCATTGGTCTTTTTTGTTCGCCTCGTTTTAGCGTTTTCTTTGCCGCACTTTCTATACAAAAAGCCAATGCATTTTGCACACAAACAAATTGTATAGAAAATGGTCATAAAAATCATACAACAACTCACACAAATTGTTCCATTCGTTAATGCGCGCGCTACATTTTCACAATACAATATACGAGTACAACAAACATACAGTAAGTATGTGTAGCGAAAATACTGCAAAAATTAAGTTCAGAGAAAGGTGGGAAGCCAGCGCGCTGTTGTATATGCATACATATTTTGATACGTTCAACGTTGGTTAAGCGAGTGAAAATGGAAATTGGCTGATTTGTTTATTGTTTTTTTTTTTTTTTTTTTTTAAATGGTGAAAATTAGTTACGGAAAATTTGGGCGCCACACAAGATCAGTCATGGAAAGTGCTGGGGAAATTAGGACTTTTGTACTACTGTGCATAAATTGGAAATATTAGTAGAGATAAGATTTGCACAACTTACTGCCTTATTTTTTTAAATTTAATTTTGTTGCAATTTAGATTTTACTATTTTAAGAAGAAAAATTTATTTATTTTTAATTTCATTTGATTTCTAGAAACTTATTTTATTTATTTTTTTAATTAATATTTTTTTCCTTTAAAATGAAATTTTTTTAATTTTTAAATTTTATTGTTATTAGAAGAAATAATTTTTTTTGTTGTAAATTTGATACGTTTTAGAAACTCGTTTTAATTTCTCTTCTTTTTTAAATTTAATTTGTTTCGTTTTTAATTTAATCTTTTTTTAATTTTTAGGTTTTATTGGTTTCAAAAAACCAATGTATAGGAAAATTTTTGAAATTTAATTTAATTTGTAGAAACCTATTTTATTTTACATTTTATTTTTCTTTCCTTAATTTAATTTTAAAATTCAATTGTTTTAAAAATAAACAATTATATTTTTATTTTTTTTCCAGTTTTTTTAATTTTATTCTTTTCTTATAATTTTTTCGATTTTATTGTTTTAAAATGAAAAAAATGTGTTTTTTTTTAATTTAACTGCATTTTTAGAATATTATTTAATTTTGTCCACATCTTATAGATTTCTTTCTCTAGACTTTAGCAGGAATCGAACCCGCAACATCGAAAGGGCGAAGTGCAGAGAAAGAAGCGATTTGAAAGCAAATCGATTTTCCTCCTGTATGCTACGTAAGAAAAATTAGTTTAAAGAACTTATAGGATTGCTTCAACGAAAAAAAATTACATACGAAAAAATATATTTTTTTTTTTGAAATTTTAGAAAAATTTTAGGTTGCAGTTTTACAACCTTTTCAATTTTAGTACAATAAAGTGCAAGTTTGTAAAATTCTTAATAAAAAGTGAGGAATTGTGGCGAAAATTTTCAGATTTTTTTTTTTTGATTAGAGTTAACACGCGAAATTTTACAGTGACACACTTACTGACATAAGTTGATACTTGGAAGCAAAGTTTGGATCTGGTGAGAACGTGCTCATTCTTTGTTATGCACACCTACATTAGTCAAAATGAAATGTTTTATATTGAACCGCGATAAGTGCATATGTATGCACTTTAATTATCTGCAATAATCTTTCTGGTATGAAAACCCTCCTCATTATTGGAGCTGCTTAAGATAAGTACATCGCTTAAGCTCCTGACAGATCCGCTATTTGAAAAATTAATGTGTGTCTTCCTAGTATTCGTAAAGTCCGGTTATTCACATAGGTAATCGTGCAAGCCTGTATATCCGACCACCTGTTTCTAGCCAGTCCAAGGATATACACTTGAATACCGACGCAGCCCAACCTTTGAAGTGGATTTCATATCGGTCTTCTTCTACTAGAAAGTCGCAGCATAACAATTATTAATACACAGCAACGTTGCAAGCTTAGAAAAATATTCTGGTTTTAACACACAAAAAAAAAAAATATGATTTTATTGCAACTAGATTTTTATAATTCTTAAACAATGCTGCTTAAAATTTGAATGCCATGATAATCCTTTTAAGAAAGCGCCTTCACAATGAAAACTTTCCAAACGAAATTTATTTCCAATCGAAAGTTGTTGTTGCTGCTACACATTTCACTTTCGCAAAAGTGTGGAAAAATCACTCAAAAGCCGGCGCCTTCTCCTGCTGTTGTCAACGCGTTAAAAGTGAAAAAAAAAACCGCGCAAAAATGAAGGAAAATCTATGTAAACAGATGGGGGAAAACGCATTACATTTTTGGTTGTTGACTTCGGCGTGATTGCAACGGCGACAGTTCAACAACATTTGCTACTCTCGCGCACTACAAGCAATGACCGGCAATCATCAGCAGCAGCATTGACAACATGAAAAGGGGCAATAATCATAAACCAAAGCAATGGATAGGGAATGAGTAAGTATATTAATAGAAAAAGCGAACAACAATTGTTGCAAGAAAAAGCCTAAAACAAAACAAAAAGCGGCCGCAATAATTTGCAAGCAACAAAAGTGCCTAAGCATAGAAAGCATTGGCCAGCAGCAGCCGCCTTACTTGCCTGATAGCTGTTACATTTTCTGCGTCACAAAAGCGTGAAAATGCAGAAAAAATGGCATTAAAATGAAAGCAACAATGCAACAAGCATTGCAGCGAAAATGCGCATACTCTCGCCGCCATGCGACTCTCTCTTTTAAAGCGCCAAGCTGCTGATGGCTCACTTTTACTTGAGTCTTGTTGTGGCAGCGGTGCTGCTGCTGCTGCTGCATATTGACTTCCATCGGTCGATGCAGCGGTTGCAAGAAAACCATCGGCCCACCAGCTTGCTTTTATTGTTGCCCGCTTTAGTAGCGGTGAAATGTTGCTGCTACTTTTTCTTTAGTTATTGTTGTTACTGCAAATGTAATTGCAATTAAATTTCATTTTTGGTGAAAACTTTAATGTGCAACAGCGCCGATTTGTTGTACTGCTGCTACTGCTGCTGCTGTTGTTGCTGCTGCATTTTTGCTTTTAAATGATGTTTTTCACTGCAGATTGTTGTTGCTGCTGCAGTTTTCCCGCCACTTTATAAATTTCACTAGCCAGCGGCAGAGCATTTGCCCACTCACTTGCGATTTTTCATTTTTTTTTTAGCGCCAAAAACCTAAGGTTCACTTACTCGTGTTTCAATGAAATTAACGGGCAATTCTGCCTAAGATATAAAGTTGCTAGTCTTTAGTTAGTTGCCTACGCACTGGGCTAAATCAGGGGGATCGTCGGTTCGAATTCTACTGAAAGAAGTCTGATGAGGAAATGTGGTGATTTCCGAAATAGCTATCACTTCTACCATTTTTTCAAATTGTTGTTGCTTTTCCACAATAAGTTTTTCATTAAAAACGGCCTCAAGCTCAATTAAAAATTGTTGAAACTTATTTTATTATTGTTTTCTTTTCTAAGTTTAATTTAATTTTAGTTTTTATTGTTTTAAAAAGAAAAATATATTTTTTAACTTAATTTTATTTTGGAAACTATTATTTTACTTTTATTTTTACCTTTTATAACTTAATTTTTAGATTTTATTATTTTTAAAATAATATATATCTTTTTTTAATTTCATTTAATTTTTAGAAAATTTTTTTACATGTTTTTTTCTTCTTAAATTAAATTTTTCTTTTTAATAGCATTTAATATTTAGAAACTTGCTGTTGTTGTTTCTAAATTTGGGAAAAATTTAGTTTTCAAATTGAGAATAGTGATTTTTTTAAAGGTTAGTGATTAGGTGGAATGCAATAAAATTTTCAAAGGCTACCTCTCCAAACGATGCTGGTTCGTAATAGATTATTCTCTTCACACATCCCTCTAAGGAGTGAGCGGGAGAGAGGAAGCGTCTGGGACAGAGTTCTAGTAAGCATATTCACGTCAAAGTTGAACGGAAGAATTGCAGGAGGTGCCAACCGTCAGGAGCTCATTGAAGGATTCTACAACTGATGTATTTTGGAACGAATTTCTTCTTCATCCCTTGTCAAGTTTGGTTTACTGGTTTCGGAAATTCGTTCAAAAAACCACTCTTCAAATTGTAAAACGTTTTTTGGTGAATGGTACATACATATTTCAAGACGACAAACGGCTGCAGAGATAAAAGAGAGCTAGCAGAAGGATTCTCATATCAGTTTTCAAGAAATGATTAGCTAGTTCGAAGAGCACTTTTTAGTTTGGTATGCAAAATTAAGTGAGTTCGAACCTCTCTCGCTAATGTTTGAGATCAGCAGATATTCAACAAAAAAGTGAGAAAGAAGTTGCGAAAAAGAGTCAAACATTATATGAATGCCTCTAATTGGGGGAAGAATTTCGAATTGATCTTTTGATCAGCAAACTTTTAGATTAAGGGTCTCATAGAATAATAGACAGAAATGAGAAGATACTTGTTTTAGTAAACTACTACAAGAAATGTGTTTCCTTAGAATGAATGATAAATGACTTGATGGTATGATCTCAAAAAGCACTCAAAATATAGCATAAAATATTAATTTGAACTTGAAATCAATTATACATATCACAATATGTAGGATGTGTAACTATTGCTCAATTTGAAATTCTTCACACATTTAAAAATCTATCAACCATAAAATGTGGCATGATAAATTGTTAAAATAAAAAATCGTTGCTAATTTCGTGCAAAATATAAAACCAAATGCTTTAGGCCATCTGACTTTGTCTGTCGGTTTTCGTTAATACCCCCTCTAAATATTTGATAGTCCATGACCCATTTTTGTACGTATGTATATATGTACATACATATGTAGTACATTTATAAGTATGTAGAATTCCTTTACGTAAGCAAATGAGTAATGATAAGTATTAGAAGGACAAGCGAAAGTGTGTTTAAATTTTTGGGTCAACGGAAGAACATACATAAATACATATGTATGTACATACGTAAAGCAAGAAACAAAAAAAGGAATAGATTTGGCAAATTGATATCGTCAAAAAAAAACAACAACAACAAAAATGGAAGGAAGAAATGTGTGCCAGCGTAGCTAAAACAACGTTATTGCTATTGATAAGAAATTAGAGCGATTAATTTTCAATTTGTTTACCACCGAATTACTTGACCCAAATAAGAATTTGGCGATTGATTGTTTGGCAATTTTTCATTGTTGTAGTTAATTTTTTTTTTGCTTTGGTTCGATAATTTTGGCATAAAGAAATGTGCATTTATAGCGAACATTAAAATTAAATTTTTACAACCAACCGTCACAAGATTTCTACGAAAAATTTAAAATTTAGATGCTGTTAATTTGAAATTATTTCGTAGTCATACGATTGCCACAATACAGCGAACTACTATTGACCAATTTTTGCAAATTGTGTGATAGGGATAAAGAAAAATTGTTGTGCTTTCATACGAAAATTTCCGATTATGTGACACTGCCTTAATACATAAGTGATTCAAAAAAGGAGGTTCTCGAAAAAATTTAGACACATTTTGTACCTACATATGAGAAAAGAAAATTTTTAAAAGTGTAAGTATTAAAATAAATATTCTTTCCAGTTGCCTTTTTAAGTTTTAAAATAAATTCTCTTATTTTTCCCCGTTTTTCTTTAGATTTTGATTTAATTGTATTCAGGAAAATTTTTAAAAGTGATTTTTTTTCTTTAATTTAGCAAAATATGAAAACATTCAAAAAAATCTATTTTTGTAAGAATTTTTTTCTTGAGAGGAAATACTTTATTTTTGTGTTAAAATATAAAACAAAATCTACAGTACATATGTATTTTGAAAATTTTGTATCTGAAATTAAAAAATCCCTAAGTGTTTTTCCATATTTAAAAAAAAAAAAAATTAATTACTTAATACATTTTTTTGGAAAGAAACTAAGTTTAAGTTTTAAAATAAAAAAATGTAAAAAAAAATATTTTACAAAATATATAAATAAAACAAATTTGGAGACATTTTATTTAGCAAGTAGAAAGACAAATTTCTTACTTAAAGTTTATTAAAAAATTTGAGAAATAAATAGAAGATTTTTTTAAATTTATTAAAAAATTTGTACTTGAAATTTAAAGAATGAGAGCATGATAAAATTATTACCGGTACTGCCTTCCCGGAGATTTTGCTCACCCCCAAAATTCTCTCATTAAAATTTAGGCTTTTCTATGTTGCTTCTTTTACTTTTGAACCCTTTTCTCAAATAGCTTTTAAAATGTTATAGCTTTTGATATACAAGAAAAAAAAAAAATTATATATTTCTATCAATATTTTTTAAATCATTTTGCAGCTCCCAAGAAAAATTGCTCGTATACTGGTTTCTTCAAGAAAATTTATAGCAGAAGCAAAGTACTTCTTCAAGCAACAGAAATAATGCCCTTTATGATTTTCCAAAACAAAAAAAAAAGGATTAAAAAAGAGTGAGTAATCACCATTTTAGTAAGTTTTTTTTAAATAAGGTTTGTTTAAAAAACGGAGTAGTAGTACGTACCTCTAACTACTCGGCCACAGCGACCGCGTGTTTGTAGGCATTAAAATCCGAGATTTTCAAATAGTTTAACATTTTTCTGCGTATACAGCTAGTGTTAATTTAACCCCTTAAACACTGACAAGAAACTCCATATTTTACAAACTCGTGGCCCTTGAAAGTGTCATTATTTCAACACTTAAACAATAAAAGAGAAGAACAGAAACAAAAGAAAAATCTAACAGCCACTTGAGTTCGATGCCTAAATGGAGGCTATCAACTTCCAATTCTTATTTTATGCGCCTACAATTTACGCCTTTGATGTGCGGAAGAAGCTCGGATTTCCACTTAGAGCAAATGAACTGCTTAAGAAAAGCGAGAACGAAAAAAAAAAAAACAAAATATAAATTGGAAGCAAATAAAAAACGGTAATTTAGCTGGCAATTGAGTGGAGTTTAAAACATTTTGCAGAGGAAAATAGTACTTTACCAAATTAAGTGGATGAAAAATCGAACAACTTAAAGGGGAGGCGAACCCCCGTTAAATTGCGAAGAAATTAGGGTAAAAACGAAAAATGTAACCTAAAAAAATTGGACGCCCACCAACTGCTGAAGCTAAAAATTTTAAGAAAGTTATAAGCATCTTCAGCTCGAGTTTCCAACTCTCCTTTCTGCGGCACTTCAGTCGCATTGCAATGCTCTTTTTCTCACTTGCATAGGAAAACTATGATTTTCTGTGCAAACATAAAAATTTAAGAATTCGCATCGCAGGAGTGGTTGCTAATGAGCCAAAGTACGACTGGAAAAAGTGAATAGGGAAACGCTTATTGGCAAACTGTGTATTAGCCAGAGTGGGGCGATAATGTGAAACAAGTGAAAAATTGAATAACTTCACCGCTTAACCTCATAATTCAACCTCAAAACACATAAAGTAAGACAAGTCAATAAACTGCAGCCAAGCGATGTTGGTGGCATAGCTACATATATGTACAGCAACAATAATAACTACACCGACAGCAACAGCTAATGTGAGGAAAATCAAAGTTGAAGCGGAAAATCGTGAAAATATAAGCATTTAGAAAGAGAGTTTAAAGCAAAAATTAAGATGAAAATTTGAATATAATGAAACGGCTTTAATTCTCATATAAAAATTTAAGATTATCGATAATTTCTTCATGATCCAATAATCGGATTTAAACCAAATTGGTATGAGACCACTTCAGAGACACTGTCTTTCCGATAGAGAAAGAATTATCAAAATCGGTGGACGTGGTCCCAAGATATGCGGTAACATACATAAAAAAATATTCCGACGAAATTTTTGTCAGAAAAACGAAACAAAAATAATTTATTCGTTTAAAAAAAATTATGAAATAAAAAATAAAATTATCTAAATAAAATACGCAGAGTTTCTAAAACAAATTTTTTTTTCAATTTAAAATTCACATTTTATTGCCAAAACAAACAAAGCCAAAAATTAAAAAGTTTTGTAATTTTAAACAGAAAAAAAATAATAAAAAAATAAAGAACAATAAAAAAACCAAAATCTAAGCAACAATTTTTTCATTAATTTAAAATTCACATTTTATTGCCAAAACAAACAAAGCCAAAAATTAAAAAGTTTTGTAATTTTAAACAGAAAAAACAATAATAATTAAAAGATAAAAATAAAAAAATCTACGCAAAAATTTTACTTTTTAAATTTCAAATATACAAAAACAGAGATTTTTGCATCAAAATGATATAAAAATTCTAACGAGAAAAAAATATATTTTGCAAGAAAAAATTCTTTCTTTTCAATAAAAATTAAAATAAAAATTCTTCCTTTTCTATAAAAAAAAAATAAATGAAATAAAATAAAACTGAAGAAATATATATTTTGCAAGAATAAAAATCTTTCTTTTTAATAAAAAACAAAAATGAAGTAAAACAAAAACTGAAAATACGTAGAAACAAAATAAATACTAAGCAAATTTTTTTATTAGTTCTCCAATTTAAAAATTTGGCTTTCTTAAATAAAAGTGAAGTAAATATTTTTGAGAGCAAAATATTTTTTGCAAAAAGGGGAAAACAAAAAAAAAAATAGACATTTTTTTTTGGAATTAAAAAATAGAAAATAATTAATATAAAAATGCAACAAAATCTGCAGAAACGCTAAAAAAGTATCAAAAAGTATTTTTTAAATTTTCAGATAATTTTTCATGCTAAGATTCTCTCGAATGAAATAAAATATGAACATAGACAGATAAATATTTATAACATGTGAGCGCTTTACTCTTCGCAATACTTTCTCTAATTCTTTAATTATTATTTGTGCTTACCCTTTGGCCATGAGTCGCCTTCTTAAACGGCCTCACACACAAGGAAGAAGCACAATGATCACTCCTTAGCTGAACTGCAAAGGCAACAGAGCTCTTTTTTTTTTGACAGGATCACTAACTTACACAGATGGCTTCTAAGTCAGCATTACCCTGTAAGGATGACTGTCATATTTTTTAGTTTATTATCATTATTAGTTTAGCGACCGACTACCTCGTTCGCTTTTATTCCCTTGTCACCTGGTATCCAAAACACTCGGTTATTATTTTGTTCAGCAAAATCGCAAAATTTCTCCAATACTAGAGATTATTAAAATTCAATGCATAATAGAGAGCTTTAAGTGCCCCCTGACTATCGCCAGGGATTCTGTAGGTGCTGATATTCTAATTCTGGCGTAATTTAGGCCTCCTTCAATACCTTCAGGGGCTGCAGACCCGTCATATTACTCCTTAATATAGCTATTCTGGGTTTGCTTCTACTCATCAAAAACTATCTTGCTCATATTATTTCGGGGAGTTGAAATGGAGTCACGCCTAGTACTATAATTCATTAAAAAAAACCTTTCAACCTTCTCTTCAACTGACCCCCTTTTCTTTTTTCCTTGCAATCAATATGCTGATTCAGCGCCGCAACGCAGTAAAAACTCAACCTAAAATAAAAATCAACCTAATTTGCGGCCAACTAACTCCATTTAGCTGAGCAGCGAAAGAACCGGGTGGTGAAGCATGGTATAGCGTATAAGTTGCTCAGCAAACGTCAGACAGTCAGTGTGTGATTGCAAGAATAGCAACAGAGAAAAACCAAAATAAACACAAAAAAACAATTAAAAAAAAAAAAATCATTAAACGGCAGCAAAAGCCAAGACAGCCAACAACAAAGCGTCTATAGTAAAGTTTAAGTAACAACAGACAACAGAAGAAACATTTAGGTCATCAATTCATCAATTTACACTCGCGCCAACGACTCCAATATGGCACAGACACCGACACCGACACCAACGCCACCGCCTGCAACAGCGCCACCACCACCACCGGCACTCTATGCTGATGGGCTGAACGGAGTCCAACAGCATGTGCGCGTAGTAAGAAGTTCTATTCTTTGATTCTTTCTTTCCATTTTTTGTTTTTTTTTTTGCTTTTAATATATTTTCTCCAACTTTTTTTGAGAAGTGAGATTCATGCGTCCAATTTTTAGTTGCTTTGCTTGCCAGCCAGCATTGCCATCGGTTGGTACAAGAAGAGTACCTACTTTAGGCGCTTTATTGAGCACTTTGGCACTTTGCTGTTCTGTTCTGCTTTTTTTGGAGCTTTTCAAGCTGTACACATACACGTACACGTCGTGCATCGCTTCTTTATCTTTCAGTTCTTTTATGATTACAGAAAGTAATATTTTTGGAAACTTTTATTTATTTTCTTTGTGCTTTTTTTTTTTTTTTGTGTGGCTACATGCGAGAAATTATCAACATCAATATAAAAGGAGGACATCAGCAACGCGCGAGCAAATGAGGATGCAAAGAAAGCATCCAAATGTGGCGCAAAGTGAAAGAGCCGGCCAGTCAGAGCCAAAGTATTTAGTAGTAGCAGCAGCAGCAGCAGCAGTGTCAGAAAAAGCGCCAACGGCTATAGCCGACATTTCGAATTGTGAAAGTATGCGCACAAACCAACAGAGCTCCTCTTTCACTGTTGTCGCGCTCTCCGCGTAACTAAGTAAGTACGTATGTATGTAGTACTTACTTATTTAGTTTGGGTAGGTAATAGAGGTTACAGTATGTAGTACCACGATGTTGGCCTGGCCTCACTTTACTCTCTACTATTATATTTTATTGACTGCTGATTTGTGGCGGTGAAATTGCTGACATTTCGGGTGCTCGAATGAGGTTGCCGTCTGCAATTTATTTTGTGTTTGGGTTTTAGTGTGCTGCAGTTGAAAGGCGATATGTACATATGTATATATGTAAATGGAACGAAGTCGTAAAAAATGTGCAAATTCAAATGCTGCTGTAAGTTTTTTAGGTTTAAGTATTGATGGTAGTGGCATGCATTAGAAGTTTTTTTAAATAAAATTGTTTGTGTGTGTAAGATATAAAAACTATATAGTTGAATATTTTCCGGGAAATTGGGATTAAGTGCAATATTCTGTGCAGGATTGAAAATACTATAACCAAGATACTGCAAAGTCGAATTGCTCGAATATGCACTAATTTTAAGTACATATTTAGGTACTTAAAAAAACACAAAACTTTTTTTTTAATTTTTTTTAGATTTTTTTCAGTGTAATTTTTGAAAATTTTGTACCTCCGCAAAATTTTAGCTACTAACACTCGGACAGATGTTATCTTAATGCTTAATAAAAAATGAAGGATGGTTACGAAATAATTTTGCTTCAAATACACTGAAAAAAATACTTAAAGAAACAAGAAAGAAGATATTACTTTTCTTTCAGAAAATTGGCAGCATACAACATGGGTGACATATCGCACATTTATATAACCAAGTATTTAAAAATTTAAATTTTTTGGGAAAACGCAATCAAAGTTGTATCAATTCATAAATTTGGTATACAAATAGACAGATGGAAAGACACATATCTTCGCCATGTTTGGGAAGTTTGGTTATCTGTTAAAGTTTGGTTAAGGTTCTCCTTTCTCTATCAAGCTTATTAATTGCATAATGAAATCTCGAAAAAACGTAAATTTTGAGTTACATCTCTATATTATTAAACGTGTGATAAACTAGTAACAGTTTTAACTGACGACAACTTTTTGAGATGAAATAATAATTCATACATGTAAAACGGAAGATATTTAAATTTTTGTTTAAATATTATCAAAGGGGTTGCCACCCGTTTAAAAATCTAATATTAAATGTAAGCAGTTAGTTTAATGAAATACTAAATTATGTATGTCAAACGAAACAGTTTTAAGAAAGCTTTGTTTAGAAAATATTTTAAAGGGGGTTGCCACCTGTTTAAAAGACAAACTCAATTTAATGAAGGGTGCTTCCGGTTTAAAAACTTAAATTCGATTTAAGTGTAACCTAACCTAATTGTAATATACATAACAATGAGTTATTGATATGAAACAAAGTGTTGGTAAAGGCACACATAAGACATATTTTTGAAAAAGATCGCTACCTACAAAAATTATTGTGGTTTAAAGACTAGCTTCGATATGTAATTTTTTTTTTTTTTTTTATTGAAATAGCTAAAATTGTTACACTTGTACCTCATGCGGGCAAAATTAAACGCCTCACAATCCGAAAAAGAGGCAGGAATATGACTTTTTTTTTTGAAAATGTTTAAAAAATTTTATCAAACTTGCTTATATTTTTCATTAATATCTTTTGTATTAAAAAAATATATGACAATATTTACTACTTCAGTATGTATCATAGTTTTCCAAAGAAATCGCAATGAGCGCATATATAAATTTTCATATATTTTCATGACTCTTATAAAGCCAAATCAGAATATTTGTTTTGGTTTTCCGTGCTATTGCGAAAAATTGTGTTTAGCGGTCATCAACTGGAGTAGTGGAGTGGTGAGTGACACATTGCTCGAACAGTGAAATTGTGCTTGTTGCTGTATTTTATGCCGATATCAATGCTATTAAAATCAGTAACACAACAAACAACAAGGGTGAACAACGGTGTCAACACAAAGTGTTAATAAGTACTAATGTATGTATGTATGTATGTCCAGAACGAAAAGCTGTAACAACATGGCAATTTGGCAAAAATAATTTCAAGCCGGAAAACAAAAGACAGCGTTACAACTTCAGGGCAATGACGCTGCTTGGCGTCGCCGACACGCCGCACTCTTTGTATTGTGCGCGTCTGTAGGCTTCTATTGCGCCTGCTTATACTGCATTGTTGTTGCTGAGTTTTTTTTATCACAACTATTATTATTTTTTTTTTTCATTTTCATTTGTTTTATTTTTTTTAGTTTTTAGTTTTTACTTTGACGTCGTAGCCGTCGTCGCCGCCGCTCAATTACTTGTAAGCTCCTTTCTTACGACATCATTTCATTTTAATAAAAAAAATTATTTATTTATAAGCACTCGCTTTCATGGCCTTCAAAGGCACAAGTGACTGGATTCCACAGGCCACGCCACCGTGCGATGATTCAGTGTAGGCGACGAACCCCACCACCCCCCGCCCCTCCTTTTGGGAAAGAACATTGTTGCTATCGCATGTAATTGGTGCATATTTTACTGTGCTTTGCTGCCATCGCTGCGAGCGCGCTGATAAGCCGGCTACAATTTCGCAGGAAAAAAAATCCTTTTTTTGTTTTTTTTTCTGCAAAAACGATACAAAGTAAAAGCGCTCGCTTACAAACGAAAAAATAAACATACATGCATGAATACATACATATGTGCATGCTTTCGTATGATTTTGTTTGCTGGGGGGGACGGCGACTGCGCGGTGCAACGTGACTGGTGGCTGGTGCAGCGTCCAATCAAGCGCGCACAAGTGCGCCGAGGGCGGCGGCGTAGGGGAGTACGAATACAAATCAGGCGCAGTCAATCACCCGCGCGTGTTGTTGGGGTTTTACGAAAATTACAAAAAAAAATATGTATGCAATTACAATAAAATCTATATGTATGTATGTATGTATGTATGTATGTCTGCATTTATGTACATACATGCCTTGCCTCTGCCTGACTGACAGCCAACCAACCAAGCAAGCAGCTTGCTCATTTCATTTCGCCGATTTCATTTCATATATAAAAATTATACATACATATATGTATATTGACGTAAATGTGAGTTTGTTGCTTATTTTTGCGGTTCTATACTTGAATTTATTTCTTACTGTTATTGTTGTTGGCAGTTGGCGATTGAAATGCTAGCACTTTCTGTGAATGCATGCATGATGCACGCGGTATGCATAGGGTGACCATTCGTACCGATTTTGGCGGGACAGTACCGATTTCGAGGAAATAGTCCAGGTGAATATTTTTTTTAAAGTCGGCAAGTATAAGTGTCCCGATTTGTATATTTTTATATTTGTACCGATTAAATCCCGCTTTTCAGTGTTTTCTTTATTAATTTAATACGATTTTCCCTTCACTCTGGCCCAAAAACAGTTTTTTATACAAACGTGGCAGCACTTTCGTTATCACAAAGGCCATAGAATATTAGGGAGACCTGAACATAGCCAGCGTCCTTATTTTCTATGATCTTTGGTTATTTTTTTTTTCTTTCAAACTGGTACTCACGCAACATTGCAGCCCATCATTCTTCTCTAAATTTTTTAAGGTTTTTAACCGACTTCAAAAAAAGAGGTTATCAATTCATCGGAATATTTTTTTTTTTCTTATGTTACCGCATAATTTTGGACCACGTTAACCGATTTCTGTGAGGAAAGGTGGTACCTCAGAGGTGGTCCCTTACTAATTTGGTTTAGGTCATTGGATCATTCAGAAATTAACGGTACTCTTAAAATTTTATATGAGAATTGAATTCGGTTTTGTTTTTTGTTTAAAAATTACTTGTATCATTTTTTGTTTGAAAAATTTGAAAAATTAGCAAAATTCGACAAATTTTCATCAAAATTTTAATTTTGAGCTCTTGAATTAGATTTCTCAGAAATATTCAGAGTATGCAGTGTTGTAGCCCATTCAATTCCAACTGAAAATTGAAGTAGCTAGGACTTACCGTTGATTTTTTTTCTTCTATTCTAGAAAATCTGATTAAAATGTTTAAAATTTTGATCAACATTTGTTAAATTTTGTCGAATTTTTATAAAGCTCTACATAGTTTGAAACTTTGATTTACATGTTTTTTTTTTAGATAGTTTATTGTCATAAAAAATAATAAACATTTTTTTAACAACAACATTTACATTCTCGCCACCGCATATATTGTGTGTATACATTAAGTTTTTTTATTATAAAAAAAAATTTAGGTTCGGATTCGATGCTTTAGAAAAGTCCCGATTTTTGGCCAAAGAAATCTGGTCACCGTAGGTATGCATGCATGTAAGTAAAGAGTGTTTGTTGCTCACGTTGGCATTTTATAATATACAACTTATACATAAATAGGGCGTCGGTCCCATGGCAGCCAGACTTTGTCCTTGACGGCATATGGACTTTGCGGTGCTTTGTATGACCTATTTTGAATTTAGCAGCGCTTTTGTGGCTGGTAATTTTTTTGATATGCTTTTCAGCAATTTTTGGGTACATATTTGCATATATTCTTTGATATGCATTTTTGAATTTTGACTTTATTTTTATAATTTCTCATTTATTTTTATTTTTTTTGTTTGCACTGTCTTCGTTTTCAGCACAGCCTCTCCAGTCAAGGTCTTTGAAAAATGCGCATAAGTAAACCTATAGAAGTGCCCACATACATACATACATACGTAAAAAAAAAAATTGGAACATTCTTTTGATAAGCAATTTTGCCTTAAAAAAAAATAAAAAATTAGCGCTTTGATTTTGTTCTACATGCTTCATAGCAGTTCAATGGTGTTCTTATTTAGTAATAAAGAAAGGCGTAGTATCGGTGTATTTTCAAAAACGACACAATGGATGTGGTTTAAAGAGAGATATATAGCAGCTGTTGAAAGTAAGTATGTATGCAGAATCAGTATCTTAAATATGGTTTCTTAATTTTGGTTTCGGAAATTGTAATCCGATGGGTAAGGATGACTCAAAATTTCTACTGAAGGTATCGAAATTTAAAAATACGATAAACACCAAAAGAAATTTTTTTTTTAAGGAAATTGATTTCCCTAAATGCTATGAAGAAATTGTTCAACAGAAATATATTGTATATATCAATTTGTTAAAATGTATTACCATCGCACTTCCTTTGACTTACAAATTTACTTAAAAAAGAAATTTACTACAGCAGTAGAAAAACACTCGAGCTTACAGTCGAAAAAAATCTCAAAAAAAAAATCGTTTAACAAAAGTGGCTTTATTAAACTTTGTAAAATTTACTATAAATAACTCAATGTTTTTCAAAAATTTCTTAAAAATAATCCACTAAAAAAAACTCACTCAAATTTCGAGTGTTAATTAAATAACGTAGATTAACGTTAGTCATTAGTTCTAAAAATATTTCGTTTAAAACAAGGTATTTAAATAAAAATAAAGAAAATCCACTCAAAACCACTAGCTGATAAAAAGAAAATGAAAATCATTCAACAGATGTACAACCATACATACATATGTAGTTTAATTTAAATGAAAAATATTTGCCAAGGCATTTTATTGTACAAACAATTTTTCAACCAATGGAATTCACTCAAAGGTAAGAAAAGCACTCAGACCACAAGTTGCGAAAATTTGTGTAACAGATGTTGAATGCACTTCTCAATTCAGAAAATATAGGGAAAAAATAACCCGCTTAAACTTCGAGGGTTCAAAATACTGTAAAAAAAATAAAATTTAAATAAGAAAATCATTCAAAAGTTAGAAACCCGCTTAAATCAAGAACTAAGAAAATATCTCTATTTCAACAGGTTTAATACAATGCAATGAAAGTATTTTGTTAAAAAAAATACCAAAAAAGCGGAATTCACTCAAAAACCGCACTCAAACCGCAACGCTCGAAATATTGTTCCGTTAAACCGTTTGAGAAATTTGCTAAAAAATATGTATGTAGGCGCACTCAAAAAATAAAAAAAGCCTTCGGAATATTAGTGCCAAGTTCTAAAAATACATAAGTCACCCATTTAGTTTGATTAAATTTTCTATACAAGTAATTGTCTCAAAACAAACTACCTAAATATCGAAAGCCAAAAATTCTACAAAGAAATCATTTAACACAAGTAAGTCATTAACGAATTTTTATTACAGCCAATTCCAATAATTTGAGCAATTTCCACTCGCTAAAATTGCAAGTATCTATTTTCAGAATACTCAAAATTATGGAAGAAAAATGTGTTTTTTTTTTTAGTGTAAAGCCACTCAAGTAAGTCTCAGACAAATGACTCGATTCAATATCAAAAAGTTGTATAACATTTGCGCGCCTTAATAATATCACAGCTTGAGTCAAAAAGCATATATAGTAACTCAAAATTGAGTGAAAACCGCAAAACTCGCTCAATTTTTATTTTTTTATTTTTGACACGAAAGTTTTATCCATTGGACTACTTCCCGGTCTAAATTCACTTACATTTTTATTTCTTTTTTCTCTCATCTAGTTCATGCTTTTCTTAGCATTCGCGAATTTCTCTACGAACAAAAGCTCTTTAAGGCCCAATTTTTCTCGCCTCAAAGCTGCCAAATGCGACCCTTTTAAGCCAATCAAACGCTGAGAAGGCGTGTAAGCAGACAGTTTCTTTGCAACGCCCTGCAAGGTGGTGTCATAATACCTAAACAGGGACGAGCAGCACACTTACTTGTATATATATGTATACAACCATATAAATATACACATGCGCCTACTTTTTCAGGGCAGCCAAAGTTATCGAACACCGTGGTGGCGGCTTCCATCTGCACGGATGCCATTTCAAAGGCATACATACATACAAACATATTTGCTTAGTACGTTGACTTCATTTCTTTTTTTTTTCAAAGCTTAAAGCGCCTTTCACTTTTTTATCTATAAATTTTCATTTTCCTTTGGGTTTTTTTTTCTTTTTTGCTTTGTTTGTGCGCAACGCCTTTTGCATTGCCTAGCTGTGAGCGTAAGCAGTAATCTAGTGGCGATACATATTTACTTGCCAGCTTGCGGAAATTCGTTTTTCCCCAACTTTTTTTAACATACATATTATTTATTTATTTTTTTCCATTTGAAATCTCATTTCTTTTTGCATTGCGGAAGTTTGCGTGGCCGCTTGTAGCGAGCGAGTGTAAATGAGTGAAAAAGATTTCTGCGTAAAGTATAAAAAAAATAATACATAATAGAAAAAATTGTGTAAAATATATTTATGTATGGCTGCTGCCTGCTTCCTTGGACGCCCCTCGGTTTTTCTTTGTCGGCTACGACATTGATAGGAGGTCTTATCGCTTCCAGGCATATCGAATTTCTTGAATTTTGCGTCGCTTTGCGTTGTGCTGATTTCTTCTTCTGACTGCAATTTTTCGCCAAGACTGACTTTGCGTGTCCTCTATTTTTTTGTTGTTGTTGGTGTTGGATTTTTAGGTGACAACACATTTCCGTTTCTGCCAAGTTATGTGACATTTTCATAGCCATCGCGTTATGCTCGCCGCTTGCATAAGCAGCAGTTGTGTGTGTATTGTCGTCGTCGGTCGCTTGAAGGGCTTCGGATGTTGTATGAGCTGATTTCTCCTCCTCACGCCCTCCACTTTTCGTTTTATTTTGTGGTCAACAGCCACTTCCTGGCTAGTGGTGACGTTGCCACACACTTGAACGACTCGATTCTTGTGTGTAAAAGAGAAATAGGATTTTATTTCACACTAAAGCGAAATTGCGCAATTGATTGGAAATCCTTGAAACATTTTACTATATATATGTATGTAGTAGTTAATGGCTGACGTTGACGCTGTGTGAAATTGCAGTGTGTGAATCATTTATTTAAATTCTATTGAGCCGCAAGGACATTTTCGTTGTGCTTTCAAGGGTCAACTCAAGTTCGTTGATTTTAAATTTTGTTTTTTTTTTCCTAAGGAAATGTTCACAAGCTTTTTTTGTTTTTTTGAAAAATGATATTAATTTTTAATGGAAAAGTGAGGAGAATTTTGTCCAGCCTTGAGTTAGGCGGCTTTTATTGTAACTTAAAAAAAGGAACATTTAAAACCGTAACAATCTTAAAAGGTTTCGGTTGGTGTTCTATGAAGGATTAAATCAGCTCAGTGTACGGACAGCGAAGCGGTCATTGTAGGGTTAAATAAAAATCTCATTGGAAAGAAGGTGCTCTAGAGTTAATTCAAATTTAGCAAGGGAATGCTATTTTATGTAAAAATCTACTGTAAACAAAAAACTTTTCTTCAAAGAGCTATAGTAAAATTAAACAATAGTACTTTTTTAATGGCAGTTTGAGAGTTAAAGTGCCGCGGAAGTACGTTAAAAGCAGAATTATGGTGTAGCATAATTTTTGCTGTTTAAGAAGTATTTTTTTTACATACTTAGTTTTGGGATTCACTAGTTGTCGTGGCCTGTCATATTGTCCATTACAAATATTTGATGCCTTTATAAAATTTATGATATGATGACATCTTGTGCATCTACTAATGATCTCATGACAAATAATTGAGCTTTCGACCAAAAAGTGGTCAAGTTTATTTTTTGTTTCTTTGCTTGTTTCTCTTCGTTTAATACTTTGTTTGCTTTTATTAATTAACCCTATTACTCATTATTATATTTCATTTAAGTTTATTGATGATTGGTTAATCTTTTTTGTTTTACGTAATTATATTATTTTTTATAAATTCTCATATATGCTTATTTATTTTTTAACTTTTATATTATTCGACTGTTATCGCTATCTAGGTTTTTTTGTTTATATGCTCTTCTTGATTTTTGAACTATTCAATTTTACTCTTGTTTTTCTTTTAATTTTTTTTTTTCTTTTCGTGAAATAATGTTGCAGTTATTCTGACCTGCGCCAGGGTTGTTCTTCATATTTATTTTGCGTGCTCTTTCCTTAAAATGTTAAACCCTGATAATTTTGCCATATAAGAGGGTGACATGTTTTTCGAGAAAAGAAAATGCCATTATGTATTTTTATTTTATATTTAAATTTTTTAATTTTTATTCCTCCCTTCTGTTTTTTTTTTGCTTCCTTTCATTCCGTTCGTTATATTTCTTTCCTTTTCCTCTTTGTTTCGTATACCATTTGTATTTTTTCTATTGCATATTCTTTTCTTTTACCCCCGTTCCTTTTTCTAACTTTTGCCTTACTTTTTTCATTTCATTTCTTTCCTTTTCCTTTCGAATCCTTTGCATTCATTTCCTTTTCTTTCCATTCCTATCTGTTGCTATCCATTCCCATCTTTCGCTTTCCTTTCATTCCTTTCATTCCTATCGTCTCATTCCCACTTTACCTTCCTTTCCTACTATTCATTTCTTTTCAACTCATTTCCTTCTTTTTGCCCTTTCGTTTCCTTCGTATTCATTCTCTTTTCTTTCCTTTCCATTCCTATCTTTTCTTTTCCTTCCTTTTTCTTTCCTTGCTGTCGTACACCTTCCCTTTATTCACTTTTATATTCCGTGCCTTCCTTCTCCACTTCTTTCCCTTCCTTATTTCCCGTTCGTTTTCCTTATATTTCCTTGGTATTTTCTTTGCATCATTTCACTTTCCCTACTCTCCTTTTATTTTCTTTCCATTTCTATCTGTTCCTTTCTTTCCCCTCGTCTCCTTTCCTTTATTTCACTTCTCTACCCCTATCGTTATTTCCTTTTCCTTTCCCTTCCCTTCCTTTCTTTGACTTTCTTTTCATCCGCTTTTTTCTTTTCATTCCTCTCCTTTACTTATCTACAATTCCCTTCCTTCCCTAATATTTCTTTTATTTTCCTTCACTTTTGTTGTTAATGTTGTAGCAACATAATAGTAAGTTTTGGGGAATGTTGCTGAAGTCGCAGTTCTTGGCCACATATAAATCTGGGTCGCTCCGGTTGCTTAACCCGACTACTATTCTTCTATTCTCCTTCGCTTCTCGTTTTCTGCTCTTTTCTTTCTCTGCTCATCCGTTCTTTTCATTTCCTTACTCTACTTTACATCGAATCCATTTTTTTCATTCCAAAATAATTCGTTTAATTTTACTTCAAAGCGTTTTACTCAAATCCAATTTCTAACCTTTCCTCCCTTCGTCTGTTTGCCCTAAGTCTCGCTTGCCAACGCCATTTAATATTTTTTCCCCTTCAAGCACAACAGTCAACCTCTTAACCCAATTAAAGTTATTTAGCTCGAGGCGACTAGTACACTACTAATGAAATTCATAGCCAAATTGGTGATTTGTAATTGAAAAGGATTTCATATCCTCTGACGTGAAACGCTCACATGTGTACGGACACGAAAACAAATTTTCAAAGCATTCAAAACGCCATGAAGGGGGCAAGTAGTTGCATGCAGGCGTAAAAAGTAGCACACGCTGGGTCGCGGTGAATGAATAAAATTGACCTGTGACCTCAAAAAAGAACTCAACAAGCTCAACGGAAAAGCAAACAACCAAACGCACGAGCTTAAGCGTTGGCGCCCACGCAAGCGGAAAGTAAAAAATGAGACTACAAAAAAAAAAAGAAGAAGTAAAAACAACTAGCAATAGATACAAGATACATCAGCAGCGGATGAGTGCGGTAAAAAAAAAAAAGCTTGAAACTAAATTTGTACAATAAAAAAAATATGCAATATTTATGAGACACTTAGCAACAGGCTGGTTGGTTGGCCGACTGACCAACAGAACGGAATATGAAATGACTGTGATGAGTAACTAAACTAATTTATCGCATGCAAGAAAATAGAAGCGAGTTATTGAGCACACGCAGCACATAGCCACAGCAACAGGGAGCAGTGACAATATCTAGTGAAGTGCTTCATACACATATAGAAATTATACATAATAGCAAGCCAACAGTGAATAAGCTCAGCATTGGCAGGATATATGTACATAAAAAAGCAATCGAAACGACGGTGGCACGTTTGAAAGGCGTCTGAGAGCCTCGCGCTGAATAAATGTCCTTCAAAAGCTATAAAAGAGCAGACAAAAAATTAACAAAGAATAACAATAATGATTCGAGACACGAGCAGGCATGTGGTTGGTAAAAATTAAATAAAAAAATTTCATTAAAAAACATAAAAAGAAGAACAAAGCATACTTAAGAATGAAAGCAGCACGCAAGCGGCACTAAAAAAACATTTTAATCAGCAGCAACAAGCAGAGCAACAGATACATATGTATGTATGTAAAGAAAAATGAGAGCAGGCGCTGCTGGAGTCGGCACCAAATTCTAAAGAAAGTCAAATTAACCCAATTAAGAATGTGCTAACTCGTAAAAGAGAAATTAGCTGCTGTGTTGGTAGAAAGGCTACCTAAAGAGCAGAGCACCAAAAAAAAAAAAAAGAAAGGAAGATATTGAGAAGTGAAGAAAATTTACATATGTTTAAAAAAAGAAATATTTGTATTTTAGTAAAACGAAATGGTGTTTAGTGTGAATGACATTGCGCTGAGCAACCTGAAGAATATTAGAAGCCCAAGTGGAACTGACAGGCGCCAAAGCGAACTATAACTACTACACAGGCACAAGATGACGTCGACTACCAATTTTGCATATCCATCTACATACTGCCATTTTTCCCCCATATGGACAAATGAGGAGTAAGTAAACAGAAAAACAAGCAGGCAGCCCTATTAAGGAGCTACAGAAAGCAGCAACGTGCTCATATTGTATTCCATAGCTGGAAAATGTACGCCACCGCCGCCGCCTCACTCACTCACTCACAATTAGCGCAGGCAAAGTGTGTCAATCAATATGAAAATGCGCTGTTGAATACAAGTAATAGAATTTACTTGTTGCTGTAGCGATTGTTATTGTTATTGGCATTGTTGTATTAGTGATGAAATACTAGTTACAACAACCACACATTATTAGATAGCAGCAACAACAATAACAAACTATGCGCTATACAAAAACCAAAAATAGGTTTCACTCAATGATTTTGATCTCACGTTCACGTCAAAGCGATGGAGGTGGTGGTGATGTTAGTGCGTGCGGTGGGGTTAAGGGCAGCAGGTATGCAAGTGACAGTGGTATGAGAATGGTTCGCTTACTCCCAATTGGTGGAGCAAGATTGACGATTTAGAAGTTTGTGATATAAGTACGATGAGAAAAGAGTTAAAGTACGTCAACTAAATATGTTTTTCTCAACACATGATTTGGTCTCAGTCAGCTACATTATTACTGGGTTAACGTTACGAAATCATGTATTGAGAGATATATATTTAGCTGGCGTTTTTCTGAGTAGACTAAATTCTTTTTTCGGTGTCGATAGACAACTAAAAATCCCTGAATAGAGTTTGAAAGCAATTGGAAAAGATTGAACACTAAAAAGAAACTCGCTATTTGGGTACCTCATTAATTACGGAATCATACAAGACAAAGATGTAACTGGGGCGCCATATATGTATTTTTCGACGTGCTGGATTCGAATCCGCTAATAGAATTGTCATAATAAGAGCTGGTTCGTAGGTAACATCATTTTCATTGCATATTTCTGTAATTTTAGGTGTTTTTTGAGGTGAGGACAAAAATAAATAAATTATGGCGCAAGATGAATGAATCCATAAAAAGGCGGAAAAACTAGTATTGACTAAAAAGAAGCCTGTGACTGCCCGGAAGGTGATGTCATGTGTTTGGTGGGAGTGGAAGGGAATTGTCCATTACAAAAAGCTACTCCTGGTCAAGCGATTGAAACCGATCAGTATGAATCAACATAAAAAGTGTTGTGCAGTATAAGGCAAGGACCCTGAAGATTATGATCTTTATAATGAAAATCATAATTTAACCAGAGTTCGAAAATAACCCTCTCCACTTTGTAAGTGTTCCAAAATAACTCTTACTTATTTCTTGTAGATGTGTGCTCTCGCTCATTGGGAAAAAATGCTTAATATAATGAAATAAAATAGCTTATTTTCAGTGTATCATATTATGAATGTGCAAATTTAACGATTATTCTTGATGGAAAAAAATTAGATAACAAGTAATTTATAGCAAAAAAAAAAGACTTCAATTCTCATATAAAAAAAAAATATATATATATATCTTATGATCCACTGATCCACGGATCTTAAATCAGATTAGTATGGGACCACCTCTGAGACACTACCTTTCCGATGCAAAAGAAAAGAATTATCGAAATCGGTTGACGTGGTCCAAAGTTATGCGGTATCATACATAAAAAAGAAATAAAAAATTTTCCGACAAACTGATAACCTCCTCCTCTTTTGGAAGTCCGTTAAAAATGAAAAAAAAAAACATTGTTTAGTTGTTTTGAAAGGAGGCCTGTCAAAAACACTTATTCTGTTTTTTCCTCAGAAATTAGAGAAGTTCTACGGTAATGGGATTTCGGTATGACCACAAACAAAACTGGCGAAAGCGCCGTCGGCAAAATGAGGTGCCCTTCTAAATAAAAGGAATATGTGAAAAATGCTTTGAATTTGGAATACAAATCCGCAAGAATTATTTCGACTACTCATTGCATTTCATGACGATTAATTTCAAATATTTCGATATGTAGAACTTTTTTTCTTCGTTTTCATATTTTTCATATCGTTTCATTTCATGCCATTCACTTCATTTTATTTCATTTCATTGTCAATTCTTTTCACCTAAAATCGATATGGGCCGTTTTAATTTATTTCATTTTCGCTTTACTATAATTTTTACTCAAACTTCAAATCATTTCATTTTATTTCCATCATTCCTATTCCCACAAATTGATGTATTTCCATTGCATATTAAATAGCTTAACTTAGTCGTATTTTCCTTTCATAAATTAAAAAAAATTCGTATTAAAACAAGTAGATATACAAATGGCTTTAAGACTTAAAAAAGTGGTTAATCCAAAAAAAAAAAAATTGTGGAGAATATCAAAAGTAGGCCAATTCAACGACCTGAATTTTTACTTCCGACTTTTTCTCCCATTCGACCCACTGTGCGTTAAGGGCAACTATAACAGAAAAAGCGCTTAGGAGCGGCCTCGAATGAATTTAGGGCACGCGATGAACTTTTGGAGCAAACGATATGCCATAAGGTACATACATACATACATAGTTATATATGTATGGGCAAAAGGCAGGAATGGTGGGCAAATGAAGATATATGTACATATGTATGTATGTATGTATGTACTAAGCACATATAAATTGCTGAAAGCAGCGCGACGAAAGCGGCAGGCAGCCATTTGTTGCGCCAACACCACAACCAAATTTCACGGCTGCGTTTGATACCCTTTTCTTTTTCAAAGATTATTTCCTCGATTACTTTTCTGCCTACACATTTTTGTGAAATATGAAATTATATGAAGCCCTATGAACATACCACCAACCGAGTACAATTACTAATGCTAATTCTATCAATTTGCTTTTGTTAACTGTTGATTACCTTTTATTATCACAGAAATGTGCGGCAGCAGCGACGGCGTTGGCGGCAGCGGCGTTACAAAATTCCTTAGAATTCGGACATTTAACTAATAATACTAGGCACAGAGGAGATTGTTGTTGTTGTTGTTGTTGTTGTTGGTGTTGCTGTTGTTGGTTATGATGATGAGGATTATGATGTTGTTGGTGCTGCTGCAATTGATTGTTGTTGTTGTTGTTGTTGTTGTTGCTGCTGCTGCTACCACTCTGGTGTTGATGCTGATGATGCGGCGCTGATTGTTGCAACTGTTGCTGCAAGTGGTGATGCTGATTGTTTTGTTGTTGTTGTTGTTGTTGTTGTGGCTGCTGGTGGTGGTGGTGGTGGTGTGAATGTTGCGAGAAACGTGAATGTTGCGGAATTTGTTGCTGTTGTTGCTGCTGTATTCGGTGGTTATTTGTTGTATTGTTGTTGCTATTGTTGCTATTGTTATTTGTCGCTTGCTGATTGTACTGTTGTTGTAAGTGTTGTTGCTGCTGCTGATTCAAGTGACGCCGTATCGATTGGTTTATACGATTCGTTATCGAATTTGTCAGCGCGGAATGATGGTGATGATTGTGGTGCGACAGGCGGTGCTGGCTGTTGCTGCTGCTGGATGTAGATGCTGAAGCGCCAGCTGTGACGCTGCTGCTACTGCTGCTGCTGCTTGCCGCTGTAAGTTGTTGTTGCAGGCTGCTGTTAATGTTGTTCTGATTAAAATTGTTGTTGTTGTTGTTGCTGCTGCTGCTGTGCCCAAACAGCCGACTGGCGATTATACTGTTATTGAGGTGATGATTGTGTTGGCTACTGCTATGGTTGCTGCTGCTGCTGCTGCTGCTCCCACCGTAAACACTGGCAAACAGAGAGGCAGAGGAGGAGGCGGACGCCGAGGATGGGGCGGCAAAATTGGAATTCGAGATCGCTGAAGAAGACGGCGGCGACGGTGGGCAGCCAGAGTTGGATGTGCTGTTGTGGTTGTTATTGCTGGACGCCAACGTTGAGGAACTATGTGAACGCTTTAAAATTCTGTGCAAATTATTGGTGAATGCTTCCTGTAGAATGTTGCTTGGCGAGGCCAAGTGCCGCTGCAATGTTGTTGTGCTACTTCGCAGGCTACTACTACTGCTGCTGCTACAATTGTTGTTGTTACTAGTACTACTACTACTACTACTGCTGCTGTTGCTGCTGCTGCTGGCGCTCACAGTCGC
Organism: Rhagoletis pomonella; assembly: GCF_013731165.1. Taxonomy (NCBI): domain Eukaryota; kingdom Metazoa; phylum Arthropoda; class Insecta; order Diptera; family Tephritidae; genus Rhagoletis; species Rhagoletis pomonella. The sequence goes on along the minus strand of NW_023458555.1, from coordinate 15,190,947 downwards.
ACTACTGCTGCCACTTGATGCTCCACTTTCGAAATTTAGGTGACCCAAATGTTGCTGCAACACCGAAGGTGCTTGCTGATGCTGTTGCTGCTGCGGCGGCTGTTGCAAATGCAACTGCAGCTGTGGCAATGCAGCCGATTGAAGACCTAAATTTGCCTGTTGTTGTTGTTGTTGTTGTTGTTGCGGCGGCGGCTGCAAATCAACGCTGCAATATGAAGGTAACCCGCGCAATGCCACTGGTGGCGTAGAAATCAACTGTTGCAGGCGGCTGCAATTGTTGTTACTCGGGCTGTTGTTGTTGTTGCTACTGCTGCTGCTAGCAAATTGGCGGCTTATTTGCTTTGAACTGCCGTTGTTGTTGTTGCTACTGCTACTACTACTACTGGCAATCGCTTCCAAGAGCGGTGATGTGGCGGATGATGCGGCGGCTGCTATTGTGGCCGCAGTTGTAGTGGTCGTGGGCGATAGGGGAGGGCTGGCCACAGTGACGGTGGTGTTGCAGTTTTCCGCTGCAGTTGGGGTTGTGTTTGTGGCTGACGCTGACGCTGCCCCTGCACCAATAAGCGCTGCACCGCTTATGCAAAAACAATTTTCAAGCTGTTCACGTTGCGCGTATGGCGACGATGATGGCTGTTGCAGCTGTTCTTGCTGCTCAAGCGGTTGTTGCTCTCGCTGTGCGTCGTTGTCGTGCAACAATTGTTGCTTCGTTTGTTGTTGCAGGCGCTGCTGCTGCTGTTGCTGTTCTTGCTCCTGCTGCTCTTCAACTGCTGCTACTGGCTCTTCCAATACAATGTCCTCCACAACGTGCGCCTGCTCTGATGTTTCGACGGCGGCGGTGACGACGTCCACTTCACCAACACTTTCTAATACATCGACAACATTTAGATTTCGCTTTTTCTTAATTTTCACAAATGGATCAAACATTTTATAGTCGTACCTGGCGACAATTTTGTATGAAATTAATTATACACACTTCACAAAGATGAGCGAAAAATTTTGGTCGAATTTCGTTTTGGGGCTATTTTTTGGAAATGGTTTTATTAATTTTTGTTTTTATCTACTGTGTTGGTTTTTTTTTTTGGGGAGGGGGGATTAAGTTGAGCAACTCAGTTTGGTTGATAGTAAAATTGTAATTTTTCAATTTGTTTTTTTTTTTTTACGCACTTTTCGTTTTTAATAAAATAGTTTTTTTATTTGTTTCTTATTTTCACTCAACTTTAAATTTTTTCACAAAATATGTTTTTGGCTTTTCACTTAATTCTGTTGTGGTTTGCATTTACATATGTTTAGTTTCTGCTACTATTTTCACATTTCATTTCACTTTAAAATTATTTTAGCTATTTTCACTTTTTCCAAGCTACAGTTTTTTTTTATTATTTTCTTTATTTAGCACTTCAGTTAAGTTTGTACTGTATAGGAATTTTTCAAGTAGTTTTGTTTTAAGATTTCATACACATCTACAGCTTTTTGAGTTTTTGATACAAGCAAATTTCTACTAATTTTTGTAGAAAATTTTTTCACAAAAGTTTTAAAATTTGCAGTATTCAATTGCACAATTTTTTCCAGAAAATTAATTTTTTAAATTTTTGTCGACATTTTTGTGCACATTTGATGCAGCAAAAAATAGCGTGGCGTAAGTTTTGCTTTTTTTAATTAAAATACGCACTTTTATTTAAAATTTGTTCTACAAGATTTTATTCGCTTGCATCACTCTATTAAATACTTTTAAAAATTTTTACTTGCTACTTTTAATACTTTTGTGCATTTCACAATTACATAAATATTTTAAAATATTTTTTTTTTCTTCTTTCGCTCCTTCTTAAGCAACTTTGTACCTTTTAGCAATCATTAACACTCTGTTATACTAAAATTTGTTTTTTTCAGTTGTTTTTTTTTCTGATTTTTTGTATCGCACAGAATCTTCTTCTTCCTCTTCGTTTGTAAGCGCGTTTGCGGACCGTCAGTTTGTTTTATACGCAGTTAGGTTTTAGTTTTATTTTCGCAAATTTCTTTACAGATTTTTGCTATAAATTTCTTTATACAAATTTCACGTCTTATTTCCACTAAATTTTTTGTCAGAAACTTTTCACATGCTTGTTAGCCGAAAAAAATCTACACCCAATTTGTAGATTTTTTCTATTTTTCTACTACAGCTTTTGCTGCCGCTGCTGCTGTACTAACTCTGCTGCTCTGGTTGTGTCTCGCGCGCTGCTTTTTTGAGGCTGTCAGGTCACTATATCAGACTGCCAAGCGCGTGTATATATTCTCATATGTTGCTTGCACGTCGGTATATATATCAGATACATATAGATTCGTTCTCGCCACAGCTGCTGCTCCTTGCTGCTGTGGTATTTTATATTTCGTGCGTACGAACTTTGCCCGTATGTATACACACAAATAAACAGAAAATATATTTTTGTGGGGGCGAACGACGAGGTGGCTTGGTTTGGTGGTGTTTTAGTTTTCGCTACAAATTGACTGGCTGGCTGGCTAGCTGTTGTCTACTTGGTTCTTTGACGTTTGTTCACACACTACACTATCTATGTAGTAGATATGGTATGCAGGCAGGTAGAGGTATTACACAAATACAAAAAAAAAATAAGTTCATCTATCCATGCCGTTTGGAGTCTCTACTAACCGCGCTAAAACGATCCGCTCCGCTTGAAAGTTACCGTACGACTGAATTGAATGTTGGAAACGAATGAGCAAATGCAGCCAACGAGGTAGCCCGCAGCAGCAGCAGCAGAGGTAGCAGCAGCTGGTTTGGTGGCCAACTGAAAGTCAACGACGTTGCTGCCGCTGTCGCTGCCGACGTTGGGCATTGAGCAAATCAGTAAATCAACCAACACCAAGGTAGGCAAACACACACAAACGCCAACACTCATGCACATGAGCGCTGACGCGACGAACCCATGAGGGGCGAACGAACCAGCGAATGTTGAGTGAACGAACGTATAAACCAACAACAAACAGATGAGGTCGCGCCTGTCGCTGCCTAGGTTGTGAGGGGGTGGTGGAGGTGGGCAGGCAAAAACGATGAACGTTTCTATGTACATACATATGTATGTACGTCGGCTGTGCACCAGTCAGTCACTCCAAAATTATTAGGATAAAGAAAACAGAAAAAACGTTTAAGGCAAATGTAATCTCAAATTTTTGCTGCCCCAATCGCTGTCTCTAATGCTGCTGCTGGCACTGCCAGCGCAATCACCGCTGTTGCTGCTATCACTGCTGCTAGCTGCTTCTGTTATCCGCATATTAAGAGAGCAACAACAACTAACAGAGCCTAATAACATTAAGTGTTGTAGTTATATGTAGTTATTTTTTATTATGTGGTTATTGCTGCCACCGCCAACACCAACACTGCGTTTAGCCATTGTTGTTGTTGTAGTTTTGCTGTCGCTGCCGCTGCTACTGTTATGTTTGCCCTGCTCTGCTTTTAAGTGTGTGGGGAGTTTTATTAAATGGCCCCCCTTCAACCATTTGCTCTCTTGCTCTGCTACTTTTGCTGGCTGTAGTGCTCGAACTTGTAGATTAGTGTTGTTGTTCTTGTTGTTAATGTTTTTTTTTTTGCCTTTGGTGTTGGCCCTCGTTGGCCTGGCCAAGAAAAATGAGCACATGTATGAGCAGCACAATGACAGCAACAACAGCAAGAAAAAACTTAAACATGAAATAAAAAAAGGCAATTTACACAAAGCAGAGCAGAGCAGAGCAGCATTGAACAGCAGAGCATTTGTAGAAGAACAACTGTTCTCGCTCTGCCCCGAAGAAACCAATTGAGTACACAACCCACCCGAGTTGTTGGATCAGGCGCTGGCAAAGTGGATGTTGAGGTGCTGTTGCTGTTGCTCTGACTGAGCGAGCAAATGAGCGAGCAACGAGTTTATGACCCAACAACGCAACAAAAAAAAAAAATGGACGAGATTATTATTTTTTAGGTATTTCTTTGGTGTGTGTGTGTATTAACATTAACATACATATGTATGAATAAAGTCACACGATTGGAAATAGAGTGGCGAATTGAAATAAAATAAAATGAATAACTTAATAAAATAGAAAAAAATATTGAAGAAATTAAATTTTTAGACATTTTAACGAAAAAATTTTACACTAAAATTGAAATAACATAAAAGTAGCGAACTGAAATAAAATAAAATGGAAAACCTTAATAAAATAGAAAAAAATATTGAACAAAGTAAATTTTTAAACATTTCAATGAAAAAAATTAAACGAATAGAACTGAAATAAAATAAAATAAACAGTGAAATATCTACATACATAAATACGGAATGCAAACAAAAAAAGTAAAATTTTATTAGAATAATATATAAAATTAAAATACATACATACAAAATAAGTAAAAATTATAAAATAAAATAAAATTAAAAAATACTACAATTTTTAATAAACTAGGATAAAACGATACCTACCCCAAATGGA
>NW_023458555.1:15170528-15186497 GCF_013731165.1 Rhagoletis pomonella | reverse complement strand
TACAATTTTTAATAAACTAGGATAAAACGATACCTACCCCAAATGGAAATAAAAAATAAAACAAAACAAAAATATAAAATAAAATTACAAGAATAATAAATAATTTATAAAATTTTAAAAATTAAAATAAAATATAAAATTAAATAAAACTAGGTAAGGCTGAAAAAATAACAAATAAATATATACGTAAAATCAGTTGAAAAGTCTGAATACAAAACCACAAATTAAAAAAAAAATATTGAAATAAAAACTAATAAATTAACTAAATAAACACTAATTAAATAAAATAAAATGGAAAACAAACCAAAGAAAAAATTAAATAACAAAACGAAAATATAAAATTAAATAAAAAATAATAATATGAAGATAAATTATAAAAATAATACATATAACACAAATAAAATACAAACTAAAATAAAAAATTTTTATTAAACATTAAAAGATAATACAAAAGGGTAAATATAACAAATAAATAAATTGAAATAAAATTACAAATAAACAGGAAAAATTAAATTTTAATAAAAGGCAAAACACAAAAAAAAAAATACAAGTACAACATAACACAGAGTTAACAAAATAAATAATATACAAGATTAAAAAACCCTCAATTAAGAACAAAATTGAAAAATATTTATTAAAAAAATCAAAAATTTTAAATAAAATAATATACAAAACTGAACCAATTAAAAATTAAGAGAATAGAAATGACATAAAATAAAAATGGTATACAATAAAACCAAAAGAAAACTTTAAAATTAAATAAGTAAAACTACATAAAACTAAAAATTTTAAATACATTAAAATTACAAAAACAGAAAACAGGCTAAATTTGCAAATTTAAATAAAATACAAAATAAAAAAAATAGAATAAAATAAAAGAAAAGAAAACATAAGAACTTGAAAATTAAAAGAAGATAAATAAACAAAAACAAAAAAAAAATAAACTTTAAAATTAAAATTAAATACGCTTCAAAAAAATTTAGATATGCAGTAAATTAAGCGAAATTATAAGTAATTGCACTAGTGGATTCCCGCTTGCATTTACATACATACATATGTCACATACACCACCGCAGAACTGGCGACGCACATCAAGAAAAACTAGAAAACACTTCCAAGTGCTTGATGTATGTAGTTAATAAATTAAATGCTTACGCAGAAACTTTACATCAGCTTGTTCATTTGTTCTTCGCACGCTTTGTATAGCACAGTGGGTCAAGAAAGGAAAAATCGCAGTAAAATATTTATTTACATATAAGGAGTACCACTATTTTAGTGGAACCTAAAAAACAAAAGGCAAAGCAATGCCGCTAATTTTATTTGAAATTAATGAGTTAGAAATTTCAAAGAAAGAAACAAAAAAAAATCAAAAGAAACAAGTCAATTAGTATAACATAGCTAATTTTTGGTTTATTTTTCACATAAAATTTTAGGATCAACATTTTATAAAAATTAAAGACGAACAAGCTTGTTGGATAAAAAATATATATATGTATTTTTTTTGTGGGGCTTTAATTTTATTTTAGTCGCAATACATACTTACAAATTTCTATATGTTCTGTGAGTATATAGATAGCATCAAGAAGATCTGCCAATGCACATACCTGAAAGAAAAAATTTGAAAGCAAAAATTAGTAAGTGAAAGCGAAATTTCTACTTTTTATACTAAAAAAGCCAATGTGAAGTAGGAAAAAAGTTAAGCTAATCTGTTTTAAGTTAAACTTTTGGGAAAAACAACTATTAATTTATGGTGCGAGTATCATCAATGATAGTTTTAAATGCATACCTCGACATTAAAACCACAAATGCCTTATCTTTTTTTGTTATTTTAGAAAGTACCCTGCAACCATACTCACACTCAGTGTTGCCATTTCTGGTCTTTTTTAATCGAAATTGGTATTATTTTTTCTACTTAGTAGGTTGATAGTTTCAAAGGAATTTCGTTAGGAGTTTGCGTGCCACTTTCACTTTGTTGAGTTATACTTTTCATGTAAAATTTATATAATCCAAACGTTCCACTGTCCATCTGGGACGACATTTAAATTATTACCAACACTATTTTCACAAGATCTACTAAATCAAATGGAAGTGTTTCGAGTTTAAGTGTACAAACATTTGTAAGTAAGCGAAAAGCCCGGTAGGAAAAAGGCAAGCTGGTCAGCAGGAACGTCAATTGTTTCTAACAAGTGCATAGCTATTCCTGCAGGGCACAGGAAAGTTTATACACTACGCCATGTATGAGCACACATATGTATGTATGTATGTATGCTCAAATTCTATCAAATATGTATCTAACCAAAGGAAAAGCGTAGCCTTTACTTGTAGCTCGGTGAATAAGCAGATAGAATGCCATGCTGCGCAATATATACATATATGTATGTAGTGCAGCTGTTAGTGTTGATGACAAGTGTAGAAGCACAAGCCTTAGGAACATGCCTAGTGGAGTACTTACTAGTACATGGAGGAGCAGCAAATCCTATTACAAGTAGTATTTAAGTTGCAGCCACTTTATAAATGTATATATGTAGCAACAACGTAAATACAAATACAAACAACATATCTAAGTATAACATTGCTTTAGGTATGCTGGCAGGCAAGAACAAAAAAAGTGATTTGTTTTCGTGGCAATGCCTCTTTGTATATAAATAAATTTGTTTGTACATACATACATATGTACATATGTCTGTCTGCATCGCACGAAAATGTATGTATCTCGACAAAACACAACGCTGGTGGTCAAAGTTGTTGCCTGGTGTTGACAACAACTGCCGCGACGAAGATGTGAAAAGACCAACCGCAGTCGATAAAACAACAAAAACAAAAATTAGTCAAAGGAAATGGCAGGAAAATCTAAGATAGGAAAACAACAAAAACTAAAACAAAACAAAAAAAAAAACAAAAGGCTAAGGAAGTGTAAGGAAAATAAAGCAAGCAGAATTGAAAAGAAAAGCAAACATACTTAAATATGTACTTATGAAAATATGTATATCAACAAGGCATATTTACATTAGGGTGCATCACCAAAAAAAGTTTCGAGTTTTTCACCGGAATCATAAAATCTACTATATTTTGAAATTACCGTCTAAAAAATTTCGAAAAACTATTAAGGCTTACGTAAGCTAGGCCGACTTGAAATTGCTTCCAAAAATCTCATTATTTTGATTCCGTTGATTTTTAAAAATGTATGCAGACCTTTTATTCTGTTCTGTTCTGTTTTATGCTGTTCCATCACCTGATGTAATTAAAAAAAAATAATAATTTTATTTATTAAAAAACACGATTTTAGGCAGTGTACGAAAATAAACTATATTGTACGTTACTATTTCGTTTCGTTTATTACATCAACAGTTCGGTACAATACGAAAACAAAACGGCTGAGTTCACTTTGGCGATAGTACACTACAGTAGTTTAGTAGTTACAGACGAAACAACAAACGTGCAGAGAAAAATATATGTATGTATGTACATATATGGAATAACTAAATACAAAATGAAAGGCTGAAATGAATAGAAAAAATAAAAATGTGTTTTAATTGAATTGGATATGAAAATTTACAGAAAAAAAATTTCTCGTTGGGGAAAATGACAGTGAATCTTACAATTTGTTTCTGACTATGTACAAAACTGTACAAAACCACAAATGATATGATGATCGATGAGCAAATGGGAATTGTTTTGTAAAGTTTATTTTCGTACCCTGATTTTAGGAGACATTTTCAATTGGGTTCCGCACACATAAATTTTAATAATTCACCAAAATACTTTGGCGGAAGTCTTAAAGTACAAAAAGGTTTATATTTCCGGTGGAAAAACAGTACCGTTTTTTTTTTTTGTATGGAGAGTGATGCACCCTAATTTACATATACGGGTACACAAATGACCAAAATAATGGAAACACAGCATTTGGACCAGAAGTGGTCGTTATTTTTGAATTGTATGTTTCGAAAAATTTTTGGTTATTGATTTATATTTTTTCGAGAAATTATTGATCGTTATTTTAATGTTTTTTTTTTTATATAATATTTTAATCGTCATATTTATATTTTTAGATCATAAAAGATCGGGCATAAAAACGCAGTCTCCATTGTAACGGTTAAGAATGATCGAAAAAATAAAAATCCAAAATAATGATTATTTTTCCACCGAAAAAAAAAATACAATTTATAAAATACCGATTAAATTTGACCTAAAAATTAAAAAAAAAAAAACAGTTTTGGAATATTCTTGATCGAAAAAAATCAAAAAATAACGATTTTTCAGTGATCTAAACATACAAATTTTGAAGAAAATGCATAACGCTGTCAGTAAAAAGAAAAAAATAAAAAAATCAATTACAAATTTTCAATTCATTATGCTAAAATCCAATGAGCTGTAAAACTGCAAAAGTTCTGTTTAAAAAGTTTAAAACTTTGATGAAACAATTTTTGAATTTTCTTAATTTTTGCACAAAGTTTTGAAATTTTGAGTTATATGGCTTTTGTTAGATATTGAACTAGCCCAAACCTCCAAAAGTTCTGCTCAAAAAGTTTAAAACTTTGATGAAACATTTTCGAATTTTCTTAATTTTTGCACAAAGTCTTGAAATATTGACTTATATGGTTTTTGTTAGATATTGAACTATGTATGTATACTTTTATAAAAAAATAAATAAATAAAATTAACAAAAGAAAAATAGTCAAAACTGGCCCCACAAAGGTTATGTGTCTACTCTTTTGGTCACAGGCATTTGTAAATACACACATACAGTCGGTGTCAAATATAAGTGTACACCTTGTTGTAATATAAAATTCACAATTATTTTCATGAAAAATTTGTTTCATTAATTACTTATGAAAATATAGTTCATTTTTATGAATTTTGTTTGTGGAGGGTGCTGGGCATTTTCTTCCATATAAAAATAGATTTTGATCACGAGTTATACTAAAACTGAACGGGCTAAAAAACTGCATATCCGAGAATTTTCTAGAAATTCTGAATAAAAATTTTGAAATTTTGATGAAAATTGTTTGAATTTTTGTGAACTTTATATAAAGTGTGAAACTTTGGGTTATGGTTTATGTTATAGAACGAACTATATTCTCATAAATAACTAATGAAAAAATGTTTCATGAAAATAATTGTGCATTTTATATTACAAGATGTACACTTACACTTGACACCGACTGTATATGTATTTATGAATGTTAGCATGTGCTTTTCTTGAATTTAATAAAAGCAACAACAAAGTATTTACCAAATGAAAAAGAAGAAAAACCAACAGAGGAAAGTGCATGAACGGAAGAACTGAACGACCCCTGGCAGTATTGTTTGTATAAGGAAGCTGGCAATAAAGCTGCAAGTATGGAGCAAAAGTTGCCGGAAAACTGTGAATCTGAACAGAAGTGTTTATGGTGGATGGAGTGTTGGCAAAGGCATGCACTACGTTGAGAACGTTTGGCAAGGAAACCACAAAACACGCAAAAAATAAAAAATAAAGGAGATCATAACTTTGCTGGCAGTGTCAGTTTGAAAGTTGCAACTGACTTTTTCAGCCGCAAAAAGGGAATTTGTCACATTCGTAGGGGGAACGAGAAGGAGTGTGAAATTATGTAAGAAATTATTTTTCCTTTTGGATACTTTCGATACAACACAAAAAAAAACAGTTTTGCGTAAGGGCGCTTTGAAAGTTTAGGCTGAGTTTTATTTTAGGGGGGTGTGTTTGTTAATTCTTCTGGGGGAGTAGAAGATGTTTGTATTCTGAAACCAATCTTCCTTGAAAAATTTTAGCCAAAATTATGTCAGTATTGACCAAAATTGCGAACAAAAAAACACACTCACTCACAAACTTTCTCAATAATAGCATTTCAGCATTTCATTTAACTTGTCAATTTTAATTGATTTTAAGTTCCTAAGCTGGTGGCAACCCTCGTGAAAAATATTTTCGAAATACGTACAGTTGTCTTTAAACCTCCTTCGGGTGATACCAAAACTATATTTCACTTAACTTGTTACTTAAGTTGATTTTGGATTTCTAAACAGGTGGCATGGCAACTCCATTTAAAAACTAAACTAAATTGCTTTTGAAATTCTAAACTGATGACAACCTCATCAAAAATATTTTCAAAATAGATCCAGCTTGCCTTAGACCCCTCTCGTTTGATGCCCATATTAATATATTTTGTTTAACTTATTGCTTAAATTGATTTAACCTTTTTGGACAGGTGGCCACCCTCTTTGAGAAATATTTCCAAATAAATCGTATTAAACCCCTTTCGTTTGATATCCGCATTATTTTGATATTTTATTTAACTAAATTTTAACTCTAACTTTATATGTATGTATATGTTAATCCAGGTTATGTACCAAAAAGAGGTTAAACTCCTAGGTTGTAATACTAGATCAAAAACTACTGCGAGGAAAGTTGTAAGATCATTTATGACGTGTAGGTCCATGGCAGGAAAGAGCTGGGAATGCACACCAAAGATACTGAGAGGGATCTATACGACGATAGTACGACCCATGATAGTTTAAGGAGCTGTCATTTGGGCCAATAGATCTACATTACTTGGAACAAGCGAAAATACCTTTACTATTTAAGGATGACTGGTACCAATATCGGGCCAGAAGGGTTTCTTAGCCGCAAGAAGTTGGATATTCTTACGAAGAAGTGCACTGAAATTGCACTACCGAGGGAAACCATGCATCCTAGGTTCAGCTTTACAAAGAGGTTCAAAACTGATCGGAGTAATAAGAAGAATTGGGCAGGCATATCCGTGACATATCGGTTAAACCAAAACATGATTACCTGGTACACTGATGGCTCATTAACCGAACAAGGTACCGGGATAGGTGTAGTTCGATCGAGGATAAATACTTGGAACCCACGCGAAACATGTTTAAATTTTCTAGGCAAAACATGCGCGGACTTTAATATCAAGCGAAACTACCGGAAACAGAACATTGTGATCTTAACTGACAACCAAGCGGCTAGGCCCTCAGATAACCACTATCAATCACATCTAAACTGGTGATGGAGTGTCTCGACAAGCTGAATACTCTTGGTCCGACCAATCGAGTTTGGGTTCTCTGTATTTCGAGACACATTGGTATTAAAGGAAACGAGATTGTTGTTGATAAACTAGCGAACTGTGGCATATAAAAAAGGGGCACTCTGAGTCCTTGTCCGGTTAGAGGAAGAGACTCAAGAAATCGCTACTGGGATAATCTACCAGGTCTAGAGCAGTCCAAAGCACTTTTAGGTACATATAACAAAAAAAAACGCTTTAAGGAAAGTATGAGCTTATCCAAGAATAACTTTGGAATTGTTACAGGAATCCTGAGCTGTTTTGATCTTTTTATTGGAACCGCTTTTACACAGCGGGGTACGCAAATATGCTCGTCCCAAGAAAAAAAGTAGTGACCAGACGCCGCTAACTTCACTGTGTTTTATTTAAAAAATGCGGGAATTAAGTTTGTCCAACTAGTATAGTCTGCACGACACACTGTGCGTAGGACTAGTTTCTAGCTAGCCAAGAATTATGAAAGACAGTGGCAAATTGTAAATCATTTAGTCACAGGCACACACACACACCTAAAGGTAGTTCACAGTAGTATAGTATGTATATAAACAACCAAACAGCGCTAGAATTACATTCGATTGCTATGCTTCTGGAATGACTTTAATGCGTCCATATGGAAATGGTGTAGTACCTAAGTAGCTGCGCTCAAATTCGAGAGTGCAACGAATGCGGTGCAAGGGCGTTAGGACACGCTACAACAGGCGGCGATGGTAGCAGTTGCGAACGTAGGCAGGCATGTCAGACTAAACAGTGAACACAGTGAGTTTCTATACCACTCAAAGGAGGCGAGGAAGACGCAGAGGAGCTGAAGGGCAGAACATACGACAGGCCGCACAGGAAGATAGGAAGCCATACAAACTAGATACATTTATTTATGGTGAAGATGTTAGCTTCCTTCGTTTGCAAAAATACATCTCTAGGGCTGCCGCTAGCTAGCTAGCTGTGACCGCAAGCTGGAAAACACAAACGTGCGGTCGCGGTGTGAAGCCACAACAACACAGCGGCGGTAGAAAATACAAACGCGCATACACACATACATAGATATGTTATATAATATCCCGAGGGAGTTGGCGTGAAAATGGGCAGAGTGGGGTGTTACAAAGCAGCCGACAGCGGAAAATAATAGCGGGTATGTGTAAATCTTCTGCAGACTTCCGAAGTGGGAAATGACTGAAGGCATGGAGAGCACGAAAATTGCATTTTAATATACATACTTGCATACTTACAACAGATCGATCATAGCTCAAACACTCCACATAGACGTACAGTCCATAACCGCAGACGTATGTAGCTCTTCAGTCGGCATCGCTCTTTGCATTCATAACTACAATCCGCTGTGTCATAGCACTCGCTTTCGGAAGACAGCGTGAAAAATTAAACTCCTAAGTGTGTTGGCATCTGCAGAAACATATGCGGCGGCGGCGCGTTTATTGCCTTCACGCTTGATTAGGCAAGTACGCTGTTAAAACTTGATCTTAGGGGCGAATCGTTGCGCTGCTGGTCTGCGCACAGTGTGTAATATAAAATGTTTAATATCAGATTCAAAAAATGGACTTATATTCATGGTCCGTAATTTTGATGAAAAACTTAAACTGATATAACTACAACAACCGATTTCAGAGGCGTAGTACAAATATGGTTTGAAGATCCTACTAATATTGCAAATTTGAAAGTTTGTGAGTGAATGTGTATTAGGGTGGTCCAAAATAAGTAAAGTCGTAATTTTAATGCTCTCACCCGCTAAGATTGTTCTATACCGAAGGTTTTCCTCATATCAGTTGTTTATTTTGGAAAAAAAATATTTATATATATATTTAGATTTTTTATGGGTCCCTCGCTGTATTTTTTGGGGGCTTTGAGGAACTTATAAAAAATAGTAAATATTAAAAAAATGTTTAAATAAATAATTTAGTACTATTATCGTTTTTTTTTAACCGAGTTTTTCCGAGCGAAAAATAATGATTTTGAAGAATTTTATACCATTTCTACGAAAAATGTGTGTTTTCCCATATAATATATGTATATATATATACATGGAAAACTTTGAGCGCTTTGAGCGACCTGTAAATATTTTAATTTTTATTTCATTTATTTTATTTTTATTTATACTTCATTTTTTCAAATGCATTTTTGTACCACCCTAGTGTGTATGCTTGTTGCTTTTTCACGCTAAACCGGCTGGACGTATTAAAATAGATTTTGGCACACAGATAGATTATAACCTGGACTAACGTGCACGATATATTTTTTTTAATAGGGTTGCCACATTTTTCAAAAGTCTAAAATCAATTGATTAATAGGTTAAATACAAGACAACAACATTGTGGGCTCCAAACGAAAGGGATTGTAGAAGGACTTATTTAAAAATAACTTTGAAGAGGGTTGCCAACTGTTCCAAATGCTGAAATCAATTTAATTAACAAGTTAAATGAAATATTTGTATCTGAATATCAAACGAGAGAGGCTTAAGAAAGCTTTATTTCGAAAATGATTTTTGAGAGGATAGATGGCAACCCTCGGAGTTCAAAGTCAATTTAATCAACAAGTAAAATGAAAAAAATGAAATACTTTATTCGGGAGTCAAACTAACGAGAGGTCTAAGAAAGCTGCACTTCGAAGAAAATGTTTGAAGAGAGGTACCACCAGTTTGAGAATTCAACATCAGAAAAAGTAAAAAAAGTGTTACCAAAAATGAATTTAATAGATACGTAAAATGTTGAGTTCTATCGACAATTTTATGCAAAAAAAAACGGTTTCCATGTAAACTAAGAAGCAAAAAACATCATTTTGGGAAAGTTACGTTTCTTGTAGGGTTGCCTGCTAGCTAGAAAACTCGGATTAACTAATTTTACGTAATCTTAATTTAAAATGGGCTAATAAAATGAAGGAATTTTAGAGCTTAAAACAATTTTGTTAAGGAAAATATTAAGATATGGCTGAAGATATTAAAAAATTAGAAATAATAGGTTACCACCAGATAAAGCAAGAGATATCTTAAAGAAAAAAAGAAACCATTAAAACGCTTTAGGCATATTCACAAAAAAAACGTTTTGGAAATCCCATTTTTCACGCTTCGTCTTCCACTGTTAGCCAACATCTTTGGGCTCTACCGTGCATACTTAAATGCCGTGCGTGTTAGTCAATACCTTGTCATCTCCTTCGGCCAAGGTGTGAAAAGTACAATCCGCAAAATAAAATGACTGAGCAAACAGTAGCTGAAGCGTTAGAGCATCAAAAACTTGCTAAGTGGCATTGTGGCAGAACGGAAATATTTTTGTGCTGCCGTACATCGACATTGGCAAACGGTCATTAGCCATTGATGCTAATCAGTTACTCGCACATGCTTGTTTGGGTATCTACTTTGAAGTGAGTGATCATCATATGTATAAATATGAAACAGAACAACAAGCAACCATAACTGAAGGGTATTTAAATGGCCGCCCAGAAGGCAATTAACACTTTAACTTAAAATAGAATATGAAAGAAGGGAGAAACTCTGGCCCTTTAATATGGAAGAAAATTAGGTGTTAGAAAGCTGACAAAGTTATAAACAATTAAAGAGGTTCAAAATTGATTAACGAGTAATTATTATCAAAAAGTGATTAATTAGTAAAAAAAATTAGTTTACTGCAATAAAAAACATTTAATTTTATTTGGAAAAGAAAAAATTCAATATAAAAAATAAAAATCTTATTCACTAAACGAGCACTTCTTGTATATATATATATATATATATATTTCTCGGAAACGATTTTGATGAAATTTTGTACACAGATAATGTTTTGGATTCTAAGGTTATCTGAATAGGCGTTGTCTCCGAGAAGACTTGTATACGGTTGCCTCCTAATCGAAATTAGTTACAAAATTATTAACCTATTATTATTAGGTACAAGATTATTAAATTAATTAAAACATCATAATACAGGTATTAAATGGAAGGTTTTTTTAAAGATACCTAATTCAAAAATATTTTTAATAGGGTTGCCACCTATTTTGAATCGCATGTTTATTTAATCTTTTGTTTAGAAAAAAAATTTACTGCACTTGGGTACCAAGAGAAGGTTCTTAAACAATGCTTGCCCTATATACAAAATGTTATCTCTTGGGATAATAGTGTAAGGTTGCCACTTATTTTCGATTCTACATAATTTACCTAAAACGTCGCAATATGGATATTAAATGAAGGGTGTGGTTGAGGACTTTGGTCAGAAAATATTTTACATCAGGGTTGCCACGCTTCTATGTAATACAAATTTTTATTTTGTTAATTTAAATCAACATTTTTTTATGTATACACAGCACATATACGCTCAAGATGTGTACCATTCATTCCAGCGTATTTCGGAATAGGGTTGCCACCTAAATTGTAGAATAAGGAATTTACTTAATAGATATCAAAATCCTATTTTTTTTTTGTTTGTTTCCAAAATATCTTTTTAAAGCTCGGTCAACCTGGTACTTAGTTTCTATCACTAAGTAAATCAGTAGTTACAAATTTAGTGACAAATCACAAAATTTCCAAAAAGTAGATTTATGCAAGACAAAAAAATAGCTCAAATAAGGAAACTCAAAATTACGCGCCATTCGCATGCAAAACAAAGCAAAAAGTCACAAAATGAAGCAAACAAATTTTCGCTTAAAGAAAGTCGTACAAAAAAAAAATTGCGTAAATAATATTCAACCGCATACATATGGACACAGCTACATACATACTTAAGTGCATGCATATGTGATGGCAAATACAATTTTTGATTAATGCCATGAACTACTTTTTCCGCATGCCACTGCCGCCGCAGCGTAATGATGATGATGACGAGTGCGATGCGAATACCACTGTTGCTGCTGCTGCGGCAGCGCATCTTGGACCCATCCATCAGGCCTTTGCGATGATGTGCCAAAAGCCGCTTTCACACCAAATGTTACACCATTGCATATACTTAGCAACAACAATAGCAATAAGGAAAAAATTGCTTTAAAATTATTCAAAAAAAAAATCCGTATTTGCTTTGTAAAAGCATGAGGACGAATTGAAAGTGGAGACTTGGTGCAATAAAGTAAGTAATTTACATATCTGACGAAAATATGGAGTGGAATTGGGTAATAAATGTCTGCAGATTGGCAATCGAATGGCTTGTTCTCTCAGCGAAGCATTGAAGATTTTTGGTTTATGGTTTGCTGAGCAGAGCGCACATGTATGGCAGAGTATAAATGGGCTTCGAGTTGGAATTTTGTATCGCTTTTACTTACTTGGTTACATTTGCAATGGCTCAATCATAAAAATTACCGAAGAAGATTAATGCCTTCGAAACTAAAATCAAGCGCTTTACCTCAATTTATCTGTAACTGATTTGCGTGAGCTATGGACGAGCAGTAAAAGGGCGAATCGAAAAGGTCTTATACTACACCTTCCTCCAAAAATGGAACTTTTTTTTGAGCCCATGAAAAATGAAGCATTTTCGGAAAGTAAGGACTAAAAAGTACCCGTATTTTGACGTTTTTCTAGCTCAAGGCATTTACGGTTTCTACCGCTATGCTGAATCGGTCAATAGAATATTGCCTTGGCATTTTTTTAAACTTCGTATCCAAGGGATTTTCGGTTTGCTGGTTACGGATCTGAAAATAGTTTTTAAAAATTCAAAATGGCGGATACAATATGACGGTTGGATTTTTAAAAAGTTTTAAAATTTTTCAAATATGACATCTAAATGTTCACTGAGTCGCTGATTACAAAACTGAAAGCAGATTTCTTAAATTCAAAATTATGGATTAATATATAGCGAATGAATTTTTTATAAAAATTTTAAAATTATTTTTCTATTTATTTGATATCGATGATTGATTTGATTGATATACATGATTTGAGTCGCTGATTCCAAAGCTGAAAACAGTTTACAAAAATTAAAAACGGCGGGCGGATTTAAAAACAAATTTCAGAATTTTTCAGAAATTTATGAGAGTTTCGTTGAGTCGCTGAATATAAAAGTGAAATCAGTTTTTTAAAATTTAAGATTTTTATAAAATGTGATATTTAACGGTTCTTTCGAATCACTGATTATGAAGCTGATATCAATTTACAAAAATTCAAAATGGCGGATGAATTTTTAAAAAGTTTTCAGATTTTTCAAAGTTCATTGAGTCGCTGATTATAAAGTTGAAATCAGCTTTTAAAAAATCAAAGTGGCTGATTCAGTAGTGGAAATTTTCAAAAATAAAATCAAAATTTATGGACCTTGACTTTGGATTTTTTTGCTGACAGTGTATAGAATTTTCCTCCATATAAAGTTACAAACGTTGAACAATTTTTTTATATGGAAGAAAATGCGTGGCACTGGCAAATAAATGGCTAGTCTCTAGGATACATGACTTTTTTGACAAGTTTCTTTCGGACAAATAACTGCTGAACGATTTTTATGGTCTGGAAACAAATAGTGGATTGCTGGATATTTTATATTCTTACGCATCGTACATTTTTTTTGACGATTTTAACGAAACTCGATTAACCCTTAATGGAATGACATTTCTTACACAGAGCAAGCAAAAATTTTTTGCATATGTAAACAGATCAGTAACTACTGACACTCCAAGTGATTGTGCAAAATCTCAATAGAAAGTTGCAGCCCGCTTAATTTGAAGCTTTGCCTCTTCTTTAAGTAATAAGTACGAGTAGGTATCATTGTGTTAAAACATTTATGTATTTTTAAATGATATCAAACGAATCTTAGCCAAATAAGTAAAGTTATGGAGCGAAATTTCAAAACAAAGTTAACAGTTAATAAACAAGCAAAAACAAAAAAATTATATACTTTCGAAAGAAGATTAATGAATTAGTGCAATCGAACGTTTGGGCGAACGAAGACACCTCAATGAATGTAACTAGGTTTGTATGTATGGTTTGTAAGTAAGCCAATGAAGCTAAATAGTAAAAAAAAATTAATGTAAATTTTTATCCCACGGCATTTTGGCGATAGCACATTAAAAATCACACACACACACACACGCACACATTCACATTCACATGGCTATGCAACAACAATCACAGCAAGATCATGAAAATGAGTGCATACGTGACGGTACAATCGGAGAAGGCAGTGGCAGCGCCAGTGCCAACTAAAATAGGAAAAAAAAAAACAAAGAAACACTCGTGCTGCCAATCATTTAAACGTTTAGGTCAAGCTAAAAAACAAAAGCCGCGACTTATTAGCAAAAAGCCGCCAGTTAGTCAGTCAGCCAAGTCAGGTTAGCGGCCACTCATTCATCAATGGCATTGCATTATAACTGGCTAGATTGAATGGAGAAGAACCAACCAATGTTGAAAAGCGAAAAAAGCGTAGCTAACTGGACGTGCTAATAGTTTAATGAATTACGAGCGCAAGAATGCCAAAGCCAAAGAAGTTAAAATATGAGACAAACAAAAAAATGCAAGAAAATTTTAGAATTAACTGGCTAGGCTGCGACTTTGAAGGTTTCGTTGGCTTGGGTACGTTTTGGCTTGGCTTCGAAATAGCGGTTATTTGTGCTAAGAAGCATATCAAGTTTTATATCAAAATTTAAATTTGAAAGAATTTAAAACAATTAAAATAAGATAGAATCATATGAAAATTAGAAAAATATAAAAATAAATTAAGCAAAATAATTAGAAATTAATATATATAGACATATGGCAATATAAAAATATATGTATAAATCAAAAAAGTAAGTAAAAAAAAAATAAAATTATAATATATAATATAAAAAAATAAATGTTTAATGGCGCTTAACAATTTTTTATTCATCTCCTTCATAATTCATGCAGTAGAGGGTTAATAATATTTAGAAAATTAGAATTTGAATAGTAAAAAAATTAATAATATTAGATATTAAAAAGAAACAGACCAAATCTGGCAAATATAAATTTGAAAGATAAACAAGTAAGAAAGTCTAAGTTCGGGCGGAGCCGAACATTAAATACCCGGCGCAAGTATTAAATATATGTTTTCCACCTTTCCGAAAGCTACCACTACATGATAAGCCGGGGTGTATACATTTTAAGTAAATTAGCGTCCTCAAATTTCGAAATATTGCAGTTTCAAGCATATCTGAAATTTACCGTTATATGAAAAGCGGCCTCAATTTTAGTCCGATTTCAACAATTTTCAACGGTTTCCTTTTATGTGGCAAGCACAATAACCATACCGAGCTTGGTACAAATTGCTAGAACGGTTAGCGAGATACATATATGTGATCACAAGTGGGCGGTGCTACGCCCATTTTCCAAAATTTTGTCATAAACGTATTTCTTGGTAAAGAATTGTTGCAATCATCAATTTTGAATAAATTAGCTTCAATATTTACTGATTTATCGAAGATTTTGTATTTCTCGAAATTACCGTTATATGGGATGTGGGCGTGGTTATTGTCCGATTTTAGAAATTTTCGGCCAGTTGGTATGCTGTACCAGGACCAACAACTGTGCCAAGTTTGGAAGAAATTGGTGTAGCGGTTACCAAGATATACACATGTAACCATAAGTGGGCGTGGCTACGCCCATTTGCCAAAATTTTGTAATATTCTTATTTTTCGTCTAAAACTCATTGCAAATATCAATTTTGAGTGAATTATCTTCAGTAGTTACTAAAATATCGCAGTTTTCGTTTTTCTGAAAATTACCGTTATATGGGAGGTAGGCGTGGTTATTGTCCGATTTTTAAAATTTTCAGCCATTTAGTAAGCTGTACTAAGGCCAACAACTGTGCCAAGTTTGGAAGAAATTGGTGCAGCGGTTACCAAGATATACACATGTAACCATAAGTGGGCGTGGCTACGCCCATTTGCCAAAATTTTGTAATATTCTTATTTTTCGTCTAAAACTCATTGCAAATATCAATTTTGAGTGAATTATCTTCAGTAGTTACTAAAATATCGCAGTTTTCGT
>NW_023458555.1:15159226-15170518 GCF_013731165.1 Rhagoletis pomonella | reverse complement strand
TTTGAGTGAATTATCTTCAGTAGTTACTAAAATATCGCAGTTTTCGTATTTCTTAAAATTAACGTTATATGGGAGGTAGGCGTGGTTATTATCCGATTTCGCCCATTTTCAATACCATCCGTCCCACGCCCAAAAGAAGTTCACGTACCAAGTTTCGTTAAGATATCTCAATTTTTACTCGAGTTATCGTGTGCACCGACGGACGGACGGACGGACGGACGGACAGACAGTCAGCGCTTAATCGATTTCTCTTTTCATTCTGATCATTTATGTATACATTTGTCTATATCTATCTCGATTCGTTTTGCCTGTTACAAACAACCGTTATGTGAACAAAGTTATAATACCCTTGTGCACAAGTGCGCTCGGGTATAAAAAAAAAAACAAAATAAAAACAAAATTTAAAGGAATAAAACAAAATTTAAAGGAATGAAACAACAAAATTAAATAATTCAATCAGATATAAAAATAAACATAAATAAGTAAACCCATCGCTAAAACCCATTCATTTCAGAAAAAAATAATAATAATAAAAAGTGAAAAAGAAAAAGAATATGATAAAAATAAAAAAGTAAACAAACAAAATAAAAGAATGTAGGATAATAAAAAACCACAAAGAAACAATAAAATATTAGAAAAACACTTATAAATCGAAATACAAAAAAAAATATTAGATATTAAGTACAGAATAAAGAAAATTAACCATTAAAAACGAAAATAAATAAGACTAAGACAAAAAATCTGGCGAATAAAAATTAAAAAAAAATAAAATTAAACTGACTACATATAACTATAGAAATATTAAATAAATAAAAAACTTAAACAAATGTACAAATTCAAATTTATTAAAATAAAAAACTTAAATAGTATAAAATAAAATAAAGCAAAACCGATAACTAAATAAACAAAATAATAATAATTTAAAAAATTAAAATAAAATTATATGAAATTAAAAAATTTAAAGAATTTATAAAAAATAAATAGAATCACTAAAACACAAAAGAGATCTAAGAAAAAGTTTAGGATATACAGTATTCCAATTTCATTTGAAACGGCCTAATCTCAGTAAAAGAAAAAGTTGTTTCATGAAATAAAACAACTTAAAATATAAAACAAATTAAAAATTTAATAAAGAAAACAAATGAAATTAAAACTAATAAATCTACAAATAAATTCTTTATGAAAAAATTTATAAATCGAAGTAAAATAAAAAATATAAGACATTAAATAATATAAAATCAGATGTAAAACTAAAAATGATATGACATGATACAAAAATAGTGAACAAATAAGAAAAAACAAATATACAAATGCAAGTGAATTGAAATAAAAAAGTTTAGATAATATAAAATAAAATAAAAAATAAATTAACACGAAGCAAAACCAAATAAAATGAGAAATAAGAAACAAAATAAAATACATTTACAAAATAAAATAAATTCAAATTAAAAAATTTAAGACAATAATAATAATTTAAAACAAAAAATTCAAATTAATAAATTTAAAAAATTAAAAAAAAAGTAAATATAAGTAAAGAAAAAATCTAGTAAACAAAATAAAAATATGTACAACAAATATAAAAAATACACAAAAAATATAGCAACGAAAAGCTTAAAAATAAAATAAAATTAAGTCCAATGAAATGAAAATAAAATAAAACAAACTTTATTTTAATTAAATTTGATTAGGGTAGAATAATTTTAATTATGTAAATAAAAATATGTTCTCTTATTCGCATCGAAGCTCGATGAGTTAAATTTAACTGCAGCTCAAATGAACCAACAACAAACAAATCATGAAATCGCCCAAATGTCAAATGGCATTGAAATTTAGTGCTTTTGGTTAAGTCAAGCAACTCGACGGCAAACAATTCAACCAAATTGGGCCTGGCCCATCAATGACGACAACGACGACGATGGCGACGACCTGGTTGCTGGAGCTGCTACTACGTGTCACTTGCGGAGGCGGCACGGCAGGCGGGCGACCCCGTCCAATTCAATTGTCCGTCCGCGCGCTCATTTAAAGCTAATCACTTAAGAAAACATAATTCTGCTGTTTGGTTTTTTAATGGTGAAACTTTTGCGTAGGGTTTGGCTTCATCGAAATTACATACAAACGTGCATGTGTATGTATGTATGTATATTCGTACGTATGGGTGCATACTTTTTGACGCTGAGAAAATAATTCGAAAATTGTTTATAAACATTGCAGTGTCAAAAAAAGCAAGAAAAATAAAAATAACTAAATGCGCAGTCGCAGCAGCACCAACAAATAGCAGCAATGGCATATAACAATGCATATCGCAGAGTGACAAAACAAAAAAAAAATATCTACTACAAAACAACAATAGCAACAACAACACACCGCCAACAATATTTGTACTGCCGTCGTTTGTGAAAAATTGGGTTATTGTCATCTGTAATGTCGTTTGAGCGGCGATTTTGTGTGAAAATTTGTGTCAAGTAAATCGAGTTTACATGGCAACAAATATGTACAAATACATATTTAAGTAAATACGAGTGCATATGTTCGAGTATGTATGTATGTATGTATGGATGTATGTATGAACATAATTATGCTTAGTAGGTGCATGCATTACTAATGTATTACTCGTAGATACCCGCACATAATCAGATTGGGTGCACATAAATCATTGGTGAGCAACCAACAAACAGCAACAGCGTAGTCAAGTATATTTATTGTTGTAATTAAACTTTTTAACAATCGCGCAAATTATTTAAATATTTTTACATATTTAGGTTGAAAATATTGGTTCTTTGCATGTTGCAATTTTTTTTTCGTTTTGGCAGCTTTACAAAGTTTGTTTGTTTGGATTAATAGTTTAAGCACCAAGTTGACCGAGCTTTGTTCGCAGTGCATATACTTTTTAAAGTTTTCAAGGTTTGGGCTATTTTAAATAATGACCATTTCGATAGCTATAACATAAAAAATATTTATTTAACGTTACACTTATCCAATTTTCCCTTTTAAAACAAATTCCATACATATGCCGCTAAAAAATCAGGGCTGCAAACCGGTTTTGAACCGAACTTTCGTCGCTTTTTTCGGCCTTAGAATCGAACCACGAACCAAGCTGTTTTTATTTTGAAGTTCCCAAAACTATTTACAAGTTTTGTAATTTTGTCTCAAAAAGCATCCGGTATGGTAAAACTGCAAAAAAAATTTGTTTGATGGCAACTCCGTGAGTTATAATTGCGCCAGCAAAAACAAAAAAAAAAACCCCAAAAATCAATGCGAAGACCATGGAGAAGAGGGGAATTAAATTTGTACAAAGACGGACTCTTAAGGAATTAGGACTGGAATTATCCTATCGAATTCCAGAACATTGCTGCGTTTAGCAGGCAGAAGTTTTACCTACAATGGAGGTGGCTATGCGCCTTAATACACATATCGTAGCGAAGACTATGATCAATATCATCTCGACCAGCTAGGCGGCAAAAAAAAAAATACACACTTCGAGCACTTCTTCTGCAGTTGCAACCCAACCTAACCTAACCTCTAAGTCTATACAAACCAAATAGGAAATTAAAATTTTATGAATGGTGAAAAAAACAAACGATTAAAAGAGATTTTCGCCGAGATCCATTTTAGTGTGCATATTATAAGCAAATCATTCGTTATAAAACAATTTTTTGTAGTTGCATTTGTGTCTTCTTGTTGATGAAAAATTGGAAGCCAGTCCTGTAAAAAACTCAAATAATTCTACTTAAGTCCGCTGGCATCATCATTATCTAAGGATTGCTATTATGAAAGCTGCTCATAATTTCGTTAAGGTGACATTTTTTTTCTCGTCCAGACGACAAAGCCACTAAAAACTCACACAAGACAATTGTTGCTTTCATCCATCCACGCAGACGGCATTGATACTCCGTGTGTGGCATTTAGTCGCTACAATATTTGCGTCCAGCAGTGCTTGGCATGCAACTGTGCAAATATAATCAATTTTATGTCAAAACAAACCAACAGTTTAAAGTTATTGCTTTCCCTTGCAGTCAGCAGTCAGCAGTCAGCAGTCAGCAATATCTGCTCCTTAGGTGACCCAAAATGTCCTTAGATTGTAACTAAAATGTGTGTGTCATTTATTTTGAGTGACGCACAACTGCAGCACCCATGCATACATACAAGCGTCTACAAAGAATACACATTGCACTTGGGAGAGTGCATTAGAGGCAGGTGCTTCGGTGCGTATGCTGGTAGCGTAGCTTGGCTTGATAGGTATGTAAGTACATACATATGTACATACATATGTAAGTAGTAGGTAGGGGAATAGCTGAAAATCCTGCGCAGGTGCTGCGCATTGAACACCCGCAGCGTTTGTTTACGCTTGCTAAAACCGTGAAACATGCCCAACCAAACCGAGAATTTCAATCAGATTGTGTCTGCAGCCATCTTTTTCTTCTGCGCAGCCGCGCATACATACAAGGAGAGATAGATCTTCTTCTATCGACACAAAGGCGAGTTGAACCAACTTTGACAGATTAGGAATGAAAGAATGCATTGGAAAATGCATAGAAGAGGAGTAAGAAGAAGAAGAAGCAGCAGCATCCGCCGAAGAACAATAAGTGAGGATCAGATAGACCTTTCCTGTGCAGAACAAAGCGGCCAATAACACAATAATGATTACAATAAGAAAAACAAGAAGGCAATTACAAATAATTAAACGAGTGCAGGCCATAATTGAATTTCCTTTTTCAGACAAAAGCAACCCAGCCAGCCGTGGATTTAAACTTAAGTACCAAGTAAGTCCTAAGTGCATAGAGAGTAAAGAAGGCAAAGAAAGCAAAAAAAAAAAAAAACAGTGCTGAAGAATAGCAAATGAATTCAAAAGCAGAGCGCTGCTGACTGTTAATGCCATTGTGGAAAAGTGTGAGTTGTGTGGTGGCAATGCGAGTAAAGCACAAATGATCGCTATGCGAATGTAGCAAGTGGCCGGCCGGACGTGTGTAAGTGTGCAAGAGAGCAAATAAAAATTCGAAATTAAATAAAAGAACAGTCGAAGAAAGAATGGCACCACAGTGGCGGCGATGACGATGGCGACGGTTGCCAGTTGCAGCGCCCATTGATGGTGGTCGGTTGCATGTGTTTGGGCGAGCAGCGGGGACCTGCCGAATATGCAGGCAGTCAGCCAGTCGATCAACGACCGCTAGCTCCACCACCGCAGTGCGTACATAACTCTAATGCATACATACTAGGGTGGAACGCAAAAAAAATAAAATTTTCGAATTCGAATAGTTTTTGGAAATTTTTTAAATTTATATTTTTGTTGTTTTTTTTTATGTAAGACACTGTTAGCAAAAAAAAAAATGCCAAAAATCAACGCGATTTTTCTACAACTTTACAAAACTGCGCAATCAAAATCTTTCTAGAAAATCTTAAGGTACACAATTTTCCTTAAAAGCTTTGCAGTGACGGTAAATATTATCCGATCAAAAGACGGTTTAACGTGTTTCAACATTTCCGCACGATTAGAACTACGAAATCCAAACATTTTATTTATTTTTCGCACCACCCTAATACATACTCGTATGAGTGTAAAATTCTATGCGTTTGTCAGTGCACAGTATCCGATACGGTACACGCTTGACGTCAGCGACATTCGACGTTCTGCTCAAGCGACTCTGTAGATTCTATGGGGTTTGGTGGCGGTTGGAGGACAAGCGCATACCACCAGCGACGATGTTCCCTAGTCCCTGACGGTATGCTTGGTTCTTGGTGCTTGCCAACTAACCAGCTAGCCAAACGGTTGAGTGACGTCGTCGACGCTGACGACAACGATGTGTGTGGCATGCCGCGTCAGTTCATCGTTCGTCAATTATTAAGGAAGCCATGTAGTGCCGACAGCGACTGCAAAACGAGAACGGATAAGTGGCCCAATGAGACACTCGCTCAATCACTTACTCAATGGTATATGGTGCGGGAAGCGCATTATGCAGAAAAGGATTAGTTGAGAATTTGATTGA
The DNA here is from genome assembly GCF_013731165.1 of Rhagoletis pomonella. Classification (NCBI taxonomy): domain Eukaryota; kingdom Metazoa; phylum Arthropoda; class Insecta; order Diptera; family Tephritidae; genus Rhagoletis; species Rhagoletis pomonella. The sequence continues at coordinate 15,164,537 of NW_023458555.1, read as the reverse complement.
TTGATCGGGGAGAATAAAATAATGAAAGAAGAAATTTAGTTTTTACTTGGTAGCTGCCGCGAAAGCGACGCTCATTTACCTTCATAAATCTATAATAGCAGGCCATTTGACTGCTGGGCAATAATCCGGAGGCTCTCTGTGCTGGTTGTAGTAGTTAGCAAAAGTGAGGCTCCAATAGGAACATGAAATTTGTCAAGGACTCTCCCCTTCTTCAAAGAACTGGCTTGTTTGGATAGGTAAGGTCTAATAGACAGCGTTGGCTGCATTCGACTAGGAAATCTGGAGTTCCTCTGTAGGTACGGTCTCGTGGGTAGGGCTGGCTGCTTTTGCAAGAAGATGCTGTTGGTCGAAGGACACATAAACACAGTTTATAAAAGATGTTTCGTGGGAACCACAGTGGGCATCCGCGATTCCTCGAACAAACTCTTCCTCAAGTTAACCTTCTTGATTTTGGTCTCAGGTTTCCGGTAAAAAACGTTGTGATTCGATCTAATAAAACCGGAGCCGAGAGAGCTGAGTCTATTATTATTTACTTATCTCTGATGTTTGGTTGAAAATCTCTGTTCACCCAAAGCAAGAATATCTTGATATACATATGTATTTAGATTTTTTCGGAAACTTGGAAGTTTTAATTGATCTTTTCACAGTACAAAGTAGTTGCGGACTAAGTGGTTCCGATTGCACAAACGAACAACCACAGTTACCTGGATTGGTTAAATCAAATTTAATTTTGGAGATTTAAACTACTTGCTTCTTGAGGCTCTGATTTCAGGCCAAATTTTTCAAATCGGACACAAGTTTTTGTACTTCCTGTGTGGTCAAATGTCTATAAAGGGAAACTTGCTTTTTTATGTATTTACTTGTATCGTTTTTTACTTCCCTAGGGGCTATTCTGATCTTTGTTGCACATACTTTCATCAAACTTCTATGACGTAAAAATGCTTGGAAAGTACGCTTTGCATGGTTCTGAAAAGGCGCACCATGCAGACCAAAGAATGCAAACCAAGGATTACCTACATAAGGAACTTAGTGGTCTTTAGGGGTCAGCTGATGTATGTTAGCGCAACTGGTGCAATCAGATTTCTTGAAATTTCTGCTTGCGGGGCTTGGTTGTCTTCACAGACAGGTCAATGATGGACTGCAGGGTAGCTGCAGAGATTTCCATAAAACAACTTAATTTGAAGCTACCATTTCGTCTACCGGACCACAAGCATCATCTAGGCGGAAACGGTTGCCATGAAATAAATAATTAAAAATGTCGAATGAAACGCAGCATCCTTCAACAGTTTATTACGCAGCTACAAGGAGCAATCAATATCGAGTTATTTGCTCATTAAACTTCAACGACTCGCGTAAGTCTCTCGAAAGCTTTGCGCCAATGTTCGATGGCTGCAATGGAGGTAAACTTCAAGCTAGTTTCATAAGCCCAATCAATATTGAACACTTGACATCTTAGACCTATTAGTAGCCGCAATAGCTACTGTAGGATGTGGTATTTCCTTGTAATAGATACAAAAAATGGACTGTCTTTCTTCCTTTTATGGATCGCACAATATTCCGAAAGTTCGAACTATATATTTTGCGCGATCCACCAAAGATCTCTTCTCGCAGTCACGATAAGTTTTCCTAGTCGTCAGCGAATTTCCTACAAGTCCAATGAACGGCCAAAGAAAGCAAACATAGCCAGCGAGCATAGAGATCGACCTTTTAGCACTGCGCAAATATTGGCGGCTACTTTGCTACTACAAAGCGGTCGTGCGTGCGACTGTTTGGGCGGGCGAGCGTGTGTGTGGCCGGGGCAAACATACAGTCTCCGGGCAAAAAAATGCAAAACAAAACAACAGTAAGTTTGCATACAGAGCACTATTGCGAGTAAAATGTTGCCACTAGAAAAAAAATTTATAAAAATTGAATCGACATCGAATAAAACCCACAACCTAGTGGTAAACCTAATTCTACAGGCTACGACAAGGGTAACAAAACAGTTCCATCTAAAGTTTATCACATTACAAACTTTCGAATCCGGCGACCAATCTTAACACAGACGATTGATCTCTCTGCTTGTTCATAGAAGATCTCAAATCTCGTTATAACGAGTCAATTCAAAATAGGGGGTCTTCTTATGACAGAGGGTCTTGGGATAGATTCTCAGATAGAGACAAGCATAACCATACTATTTTTGAAAGTTTACCAAGTCTAAGACAGAATATTCTGCGATTGCCTGGCTGGTAGCTTACTCTGAACCAGTTTAGTCCTGGCTTTTTAGTCAGTAACATTAGCCCAGTCCCGAAAAAAGTGTTTGATGCTGCACTTAAGGCTCTCGTAATAAGGCTTGACATAAGATCTATTTGAAGATTAGTGGCAGCGGATTATACAAATAGCAGCTTGTTGGATTACCTTACTTTAAATAATACGTACATACTGCTGAAAGGATGATGAATTTCCGAACCGGGATCTTTATAGTATTCGATTGGGCCGAATCAGAGAAGGAGGAAGGTGCGAGACACAACTCTTGGATAGGCCAGACTGAGATGCCACATCAGGACAATTTAATTCAAATAGGACAGTACTTTCAGAAGGATCAGACGACGTGAAGCTAAGTTTATAAAATCCCCTTTGATCTAATCCGGATATAACTGGTCAGTTGACGGAAATTGTCTTATTCTTTAGGAGATATAATATCAACATGCATGTAATGCGAATCTCCTTTCGATTGGGGATATTGGCTTTGCGCTTTTTGATAAAGTTTCGTACTTGAATTTGATTCTAAGGGATACTAGAAAGCTCTCTGTTGCTGATTAGCTAGCCGTATTGATAAGAGATTATGCTTCTTTTATTATTCTCCTTATTTCTTATCGCTACAATCGTCTATTTTGGCGAAGCTCGCTGGAGGAAACGTTACCTAGGCAGCTATGTCGTCGGTTTCAGTAGTTCGTATTTCGACGAATAAGTCGATGCAGATGTAATCCGTTATTAACCTTAAATTAAAGGATTTAACATATTTTCTAGGAGCTAGGAGGCAATCATGGTGTTTGGTTCACTCACGTTGCGCTTAACCGGATTTTTATATCAGGAGAACGGGGAGGGAAAAATGGCAACCTTGAAAAGCTCTCATCGTACAAAAAAAAACTAGTAAGAACCTTAAACTACCTGAAGACCACTGTGGGACACATGGGCCTCATATTAGGTTAGCGACTTCTTCTTCTTTTTTGGCGCTGTTACCGCCTAGCCGATTTTGGCCGAGTCCAAAACAGCACGCCAGTAATTTCCCTTTTACGCCGATTGGGAATGCCAAGTGAAGCCAAGCCCTTTTCCACCTGTTCATTCCAACGCAGAGGAGGTCTTTCTCTTCATCAGTACCGCGATCCGCGTTGAATAGTTTCAGCGCAGGTGAATTTCTATCCATTCGAACGACATGAACTAGCCAGCGGAGCCGCTAGGTCAGCGACTTCTGAGCAGAAAACTACGGCACTGGCAACTACAGGATATTTCTGACCCTCGACAGACCTGAGACGAGCAAGGAAACTTCTGAGGATCACAAAATTCCAGCTTCTTATATTCGTGCGGATATTGATCGAACTCTTTCTAGTAAACTTGATTTGTGTACCAGGCCGATAGTAATATCGCTGGGAACTGCATACCTGACGGACTGGCTAGAAAGCGCAAACTTGAAGTCGTCTCGACATACAAAGAGAAAGAGGAAGTACGTTAGACTAGGCTCTTTGAAAGATGCGCCTCATGTATGTAAGCTTAACAAGCGCTGAGCAAAAGACCTGGACAATGGCAACTACAAGGTATTTTCGCGATAGACCAGCGACGGAAAAGAGAGCCTGTGAGACCCGCAAAACCGACAGTACCGATATTGGTAGAGGTCTTGAGAGGACAGAAATTGTTTAACTTTTTCTTAACTTTCTACCACTCGCGAGGTTAAAATTTCTAAATAACTGTAATTATCAACCTTACAAAAAATTTGAACCTAACTGGCAACACTATACAAACGATTGCGCGGCAGGCTTATTTTTTTATAGTTTATGAATTTCTTATTTTTCCACAAACTTATTTAAATTTCGTACGCGTGTTAGTATATGTGTGTGTGCGTGTACGTGCCTAAGCGCAGGACTAAAGCCACAAGCAGGACGTATGGCGTCGAACGCGCGCATACCTGGGATCAATATCGGCCCGGCCGCCAACAAACGCACAAAGTTGGAGAGTAGTGAACGCGTTCCGCACGCATGCAGCCATGCAATGCTATAAACAAATAAAAACCTAATATTCTTGAAAGGGAGACAATTGCGGCTAATAATAAATTTAATATTAAAAATGCCACCAAAGGTGCGACCACAGTCTGGCAGCGAAATGAGCGCGCCGCGCCGGCAGCACTGTTGAGCTGAGCTCCGGGGTCGCCGCCGCTGGAACGAGTTGTGTCGCCGCCGTCTTTTGGATCACTGCACAACTGGCATTGCTATTTTTCGCCCCTTCCGCCGAGCAAAAGCGCTGCAGCGCCATCTTTCCCAACGTCAACTTGACGCTGCGCAATCTGATGTTGTTGCCATCTACCGGCGATTTGGAGCGAGCGCGACGTTGATGTTTGATGTGATCTTGAAGAAGTTGGTAGAATGATGATGTGCCATTTGAAGATTTTATCAAAGTAGCAATGAGTTTAAGTTTTTCTACTTCTACTTCTGGTATGTCTGTCTGTCTGTCTGTTTATTTCTTGGTAGGTCGTCTTTGTGGTTTTTCACTTAAACCACTACTCTACATATCGGTTACTCGTATGTGCGTTCAACCGTTTGCCTTGTTGGTTGGATAGCTATTTGTGTGTCCATCTATGAATCTGTCTGTCTGTCTGCCTGTCTGTCCGAAAAGGTGCTGGTTGGTTGTGTCTCCCCATACGAGCTCTTCTTCATTTGGGTCTTTACTTGCCAGCCAACAGCGGCGTTGGTGGCATTTTTTATTCGCTCTTCGATGACTGCTGCTACTCCTCTCATTTTACATTTGTCTTTATTGTTATTTGTTGTTGCAACTTTTATTGTTATTGCCGTCATTAGCGCAATCAAACTGCATGCAGGCCACCAAAGGGAATCAACGCATGCGTGCATATGCACCTACTGTTACCTGGCAATCTCGAAACCACAATCACAACTACACACAGCCTCGAGATAGGCAATAAAACCGAAGAAACTCTTAAATGACTACTAAGCACCGATCTTAGACAATGAGAGCCAATGAGTCAAATTTAATTTGTACCGTTTTTTTTTTTTGATAATTTTATGTTCTGTTGTTGTCATTGTTTTTCTTATTTTTTTTTTTT
>NW_023458555.1:15155929-15159126 GCF_013731165.1 Rhagoletis pomonella | reverse complement strand
TGTGTGTGTGTGTGTGTGTGTGTGCGATTTGAGTGAGTGGACCGTGCCCTCTATAATTATGTGTAGCATTTTTAATAGTAATTGCTTTTGTTGCTATTTAAAAATTTGCATAGGTCAACATTGTATGCAATTTTTTTTTTCACCACATTTATCTAACTCTTTGTGTGTGTTTTTGTTATTGTTTTCTCACTCCCTCCCATTTTGCGTGTGTGGACAATGAATAATTGAATTGGTAATTTGGCATATCTTGTGAAAATATCCCCTGGCTAAAGACTTTCAAAAGTAAAAGTCGAATTTGTTTGTGAAAAAAAAAATGGATTTGATGAAAGTTGAAGGTTTTACAAATGTTTGAGCTGCAATATATTTGCTTAAAGTTGAGCAAAATTGGAGCATCTTTGTTATTAATATTACCCAGCATATCCCTCAAAAGCCAGCGAAAGCTCTGTGATATCCGGAAGAGCTTTTTCCCCAACCTGTCACTAAATAGCTTTAAATGGTCCTAATTTTCTGGCGAATGCTATTTGTGACCCTATATTAGAGTCTTTTCCTAACTACAAATTTAAGTCGCCCATAAAATTGAGTCGCTCTGTTTGGATTGCGGAGCATTCGAACAGGAAGCGCTGAGAGAATTACAGTAATCGTTATGCGGCGCACGGAACCTGGCGGCCATATGCCGAAACGTCCAATATCTCTTTAGTATTCCGATGCAAGGCGAAATGTTTGGTATTGAGAGCCTTGGCAAGCTCGGATTTCTTCATTCGTCATTTTAACGGCCAAAGATAGTGCGTAACAGAGCATACTGTGTGCAGATTTGTCCACCTGCTGTTGGTCATCTACCCAACTCGTAAGGATCTCTTTTGACCCAAACTCCTCTCAGATGTGTGAGACACACACATTACCCAGAATGTCGATATGTCCCGGGAGCCAGAAGTGATTAAAGGCATATTAGGTATTTCTGAATCGCTACTGACCCAAGCCCTTAGATCGCATACTAGGCCGATCTTGCTTACCTGCTTACCACAGAACAAGTCATATCAAAGTTCCTGTAACCCTTTTGTAAAGCTTGGGATCTCGTCATCGTCTTGAACTACCCAGTCTCTTTTGTCGAGAAAGTGAATTTCGGATTTGCGGTAAAAGTCGACATCCGTTATCTTATAACCGCAGCTTCTATCCACTGTTCCGACTCTGTTCACAATGAAGGTATGGCCACTGCCCGTGGTTTAGATCCTCCCAGCAAAAACTTTTCCTTTTTTGGAAAGGACTTATTTTTGTATCAATGGAGTAACGCAATACAAGTGGCCTCACGACAATTATCGCTTATCCATTGCATTACTGTAATGCAATGGCAAGAAATTTTACATTTATTCGATTACCTCCAATGATATGCACATGTTAAAATAATGCATTCTGTAAACGAAAAGGTAAGCGGTTACTCTCAAAAAGTGGTTCTCAAATCGAGGATCTTTGAATTCGAAAATCTGGGTCGGGGCATGAAGATCATATAACGCAATGAACTGGCTGGCCAACTAGCAACTTCTGTCCTGTCCTTTTGCTTCTAATTTAGGCAGCTAGCGCCTTCAAACTCTTGATGGATACTTCGCAGAATAATGTTGCCTATTCTGCTCTCGCAGACTCGCTCAGCTAGGAGTTTTTTCAGTAGATTGTTAGAACACTACTATTTTTTCCGGGCGCTAAATGATAATTGTTACATGGAATTTCCTTTAAAAACAAGTACAAGGGAGCTCTGTAAAATCTTTTTCTTTTCCAAGACCGGTAACTTCAAATGTTTTTCTGCTTTAGGTACAATGATGGCGCTTTTTCGAGAAACTTTGCAATACTTAACGCATAGCTAATTGGCGAAAGGGGACATGGAAACCAAAACAGAGTATGCACGGAGGGCTAAGGTGCTTTCAACGCATTGGAAAGCACACGTGACACTTTAATAATCGTCTAGGAATGTACGTTTTCAATAAGCTTGAACTCATGTGGGTAAAAGGACTCTTTAGTGTTTATGATAATGAACTGCCGGCCGCTTCATCGCACCCAGGGCCAATTATAGGGCTATGAAATAGCAGGGTAGGGGGGTAGCAGCGAAACTTCTTCTCAAACACTTCCGAATCCTGAGTGAACTGATTACGGGTTACAAAATGTGGGGACAACATATCGTCGCCTTAGGCAATGGCCACAACCCACTGTGTACCGCTTGCTTTCAGGATGGGGGCGGTGTCAGAGCATTTTCTGCGCAGCAATCCGGCGTTCCTTGAACTGAGGTGGTGCATTTTTGGATCAGACGTATTGAGACCGAAAAACTACTGAGATTCAGCCGTTTTCCCTATACTTGCTATACCTTTTCTTATAAGCAAAAATCACTGAAATGCAATCACCAGCTTTACCAACTCTCTCATTGTGAATTTCGCTAACAGAATTCGGGGTTTTCGCAGCGTTCACTTAGCTTAGTCCAGAAACCCATGCATAGAGAAATAGGTCAAAGGTTGTCCCTTTAAAGGGAAACCATCCTCTAGGCAACTCTCGAACACTGAAATTGTCTGCAACGTTACTATGCTCTCGAACACGAACACAAATTACCCTGGTTAGAAATATTGCAAGACGAGGTCAGGTATTACCTGAATAGTTTTTATTACACCGCAAGCGATCCACAAGCCCCGATTGCCAAAGCATTCCCCTTAACGGATAAAGATCTGGAACACCTCGATAATCTCGAAACTTTATTGACGTACTTCTCGTGTTTATAAACATTTCTGGATCATCGAGGAGTAGCTAAAGAATTCATTTGTGAAGAAAGATTTGTTTTCCTAATTTTTCCAAAGATAATCACATAAATGAGCTACAAAGTTTTGAATCGTAAAACTGTTAAAAAGAAACCTAATCAAAACACGCACACTTTAACAATAAATTAGATTTGTATTCGCCTTCGGAAAACCTTCTCCTTTTCGCTAGGCTGCGCGTTCATACACCTACCCAACAAATACAAATATACACTAACTATTTAACTATTTAAATATGTAGAGGAAGTAAACGAAACGCGGTCTTGGCCAACGGATTTGAATTAAAGAAATCTACACGCTTTTGGTTTAGTTGTGCGAGTGTGCGCATGCGTCAAAGGTCACATACGCCTATAAACGAAAAATTAAAAAAAAAAAATAAGAAAAACAATGACAACAACAGAACATAAAATT
>NW_023458555.1:15152681-15155829 GCF_013731165.1 Rhagoletis pomonella | reverse complement strand
AATTTTATGTTCTGTTGTTGTCATTGTTTTTCTTATTTTTTTTTTTTTAGTTTTTCGTTTATAGGCGTATGTGACCTTTGACGCATGCGCACACGCGCACAACTAAACCAACAGCGTGTAGATTTCTTTAATTCAAATCCGTTGGCCAAGACCGCGTTTCGTTTACTTCCTCTACATATTTAAATAGTTAAATAGTTAGTGTATATTTGTATTTGTTGGGTAGGTGTATGAATTAGTGGTGAGTGGAACGCGCAGCTAGCGAAAAGGAGAAGGTTTTCCGAAGGCGAATACAAATCTAATTTATTGTTAAAGTGTGCGTGTTTTGATTAGTTTTTTTCTTTTAACAGTTTTACGATTCAAAACTTTGTAGCTCATTTATGTGATTATCTTTGGAAAATTTAGGAAAACAAATCTTTCTTCACAAATGAATTGTTTAACTACTCCTCGATGATCCAGAAATTTTTATAAACACGAGAAATACGTCAATAAAGTTTCGAGATTATCGAGGTGTTCCAGATCTTTATCCGTTAAGGGGAAGGCTTTGGCAATCGGGGCTTATGGATCGCTTGCGGTGTAATAAAAACTATTCAGGTAATACCTGACCTCGTCTTGCAATATTTCTAACCAGGGTAATTTGTGTTTGTGTTCGAGAGCACAGTAACGTTGCAGACAATTTCAGGGTTGGTGAGTTGCCTAGAGGATGGTTTCCCTTGACAGGGACAACCTTTGGCCTATTTCTCTACGCATGGGCTTCTGGACTAAGCTAAGCAAACGCTGCGAAAACCCCGAATTCTGTTAGCGGCATTCACAATGAGAGAGTTGGTAAAGCTAGTGATTGCATTTCAGTGATTTTTGCTTATAAGAAAAGGTATAGCAAGTATAGGGAAAACTGCTGAATCTCAGTAGTTTTTCGGTCTCAATACGTCTGATCCAAAAATGCGGTACACAGTGGGTTGTGGCCATTGCCTAAGGCGACGATATGTTGTCCCCACATTTTGTAACCCGTAGTCAATTCACTCAGGATTCGAAAGTGTTTCAGAAGAAGTTTCGCTGCTACCCTACCCTGCTATTTCATAGCCCTATAATTGGCCCTGGGTGCGATGAAACGGCCGGCAGTTCATTATCATAAACACCAAATAGTCCTTTTACCCACATGAGTTCAAGCTTATTGCAAACGTACATTCCTAGACGATTATTAAAGAGTTACGTGTGCTTTCCAATGCGTTGAAAGCAGCTTAGTCCTCCGTGCATACTCTGTTTTGGTGTCCATGTCCCCTTTCGCCAATTAGCTATGCGTTAAGTATTGCAAAGTTTCTCGAAAAAGCGCCATCATTGTACCTAAAGCAGAAAAATATCTGAAGTTACCGGTCTTGGAAAAGAAAAAGATTTTACAGAGCTCCCTTGTACTTGTTTTTAAAGGAGATTCCATGTAACAGTTCTTTATCATTTAGCGTATGGAAAAAATAGCAATCTACTGAAAAAACTCCTTTCTGATCGAGTCTGCGAGAGCAGAATAGGCAACACTGTCCTGTGAAGTATACATCAAGAGTTTGAAAGCGCTAGCTGCCGAAATTAGGGAGATTTGTTGTGGTTTATTTTGACGGCCATATAAACCGCTGAGCATGCTACTGCCTTGGCCATTCACTCCAGCTTCTATCTATCGAATTCAAAGATCGCATGCTTTCCTTGCTTCCGACTAGATCAGTTGTTTCTTCTCTAGATCGACAATATGCTGAGTAGGAGAAACAAAGCGCGGTTGCACGAGGTACTCCTCAAGGCAGGGTTCTATCTCTTCTGTTATTTCCATAAAATTTATGTTTGACACTTATTTATTCAAAAGTCGTTAGGGTTATTATGTACGGAGATGATAAAGTTATCATGACCCTTTGGAAAATCACCTCCACGGCGTACATCTGTCCAAATAGGTAAAATTTATGGTCGGAACAGTGGACAGAAGCTGCGGTTATAAGATAACGGATGTCGACTTTTACCGCAAATCCGAAATTCTTATTCTCGACAAACTGTGACTGGGTCGTCCAAGACGATGACGAGATCCCAAGCTTTACAAAAGGGTTATTGGAACTTTGATATGACTTGTTCTGTGGTAAGCAGGTAAGCAAGATCGGCCTAGTATGCGATCTAAGAGCTTGGGTCAGTAGCGATTCAGAAACACCTAATATGCCTTTAATCACTTCTGGCTCCCGTGACATGTCGACATTCTGGGAAACAAGGAAGCAGTTGTGTGTGAGAAAAAGAAATCTGAGAGGAGATTGGATCAAAGATCATTACGAGTTGGGTAGATGACCAACAGCAGATGGACAAATCTGCACACAGTATGCTCTGTTACGCACAATCTTTGGCCCCTAAAACAACGAATGAAGAAATCCGAGCTTGCCAAGGCTCTCAATACCAAACATTTCGCCTCGCATCGGAATACTAAAGGGATATTGGACGTTTCGGCATATGGCCGCCAGGTTTCGTACGCCGCATAACGATTACTGTAATTCTTTCAGCGCTTCCTGTTCGAATGCTCCGCACTCCAAAGAGAGCGTCTCAATTTTATGGGCGACTTAAATTTGTACTTTGGAAAATACTCTAATATAGGGTCAAATAGTATTCACCAGAAAATTAGGACCATTTAAAGGTATTTAGTAACAGGTTGGGAAAAACCTCTTCCGGATATCACAAAGCTTTCGCTGGCTTTTGAGGGATATGCTGGGTAATATTAATAACAAAGATGCTCCAATCTTGCTCAACTTTAAGCAAACATATTGCAGCTCAAACATTTGTAAAACCTTCAACTTTCATCAAATCCATTTTTTTTTCACAAACAAATTCGACTTTTACTTTTGAAAGTCTTTAGCCGGGGGATATTTTCACAAGATATGCCAAATTACCAATTCAATTATTCATTGTCCACACACGCAAAATTGGGAGGGAGTGAGAAAACAATAACAAAAACACACACAGAGTTAGATAAATGTGGTGAAAAAAAAATTGCATACAATGTTGACCTATGCAAATTTTTAAATAGCAACAAAAGCAATTACTATTAAAAATGCTACACATAATTATAGAGGGCACGGTCCACTCACTCAAATCACACACACACACACACACACACACAACAGATAGATGAGAAGTTTCA
>NW_023458555.1:15133112-15152581 GCF_013731165.1 Rhagoletis pomonella | reverse complement strand
CACACACACACACACACACACACAACAGATAGATGAGAAGTTTCAAGTACTAATTTGCAATGAGAAAGCCATAGTTCGTCAGCTTAACAAAGCCACAGACCGCCCGCCCGCCCGTGCGATTTGAAAGTGTGTCTGCACTATTTTTTAGTGCGCACGCGCAATAGGCGCAAGGGGCGGCGGACGTTGCGGGGCAAACAGTTTGCCACAATTTGGAATGTATGCAAGTGATGTGTGTATGTGTGTCGAGTAAACGGTGCGAAAGTCACTCGCCTATGAAGTAAAATATTATATTTAAGTTCGAGTGTGGATATATTGAAAATCAGTGCAGCCAGTGATATGAACTAGGTATAAGTTCGTCTGTCAGCCGTTAGATTGTAATTAGTTCATACACACATACAGTACATATGTATGTACATTAGACCGAAACAGAAAAAAAGCGAGTCTAAAGTATTTTTGCTAGGCAATTTCGAAAAAAAAACGATTTTTTCTTTTTGGTCGAACATAGGGTCCTGTTTATATTGTTCGTCATACCTTGTGTTATATTTTTTTAGTTTTTTACATTTTTTATTTTGAAAATTTCTTTTTTATTTGTACATAGATTTATTATGCAATTGTTTTAAAAAGACATGATTTTTGTATTATTCATTTAATTTATTATTCCTTTTTTACTGACTTCAAAAAAAGGAGGAGGTTATCAATTCGTCGGAAGGTTTTTTTTTATGTATGTTACCGCATAACTTGGGACCACGTTAACCTCAAAGGCGGTCCCAACATTACTTGTTCTCATTTATTTTTTTCTTTTTCTAAGCAACATTTTTTTTCTTTTTTCTAAATTGAAATTTTCTTTTAGCTTTAAAGTTTTGTTAGAAAACCAAAAATATTTTAGAAACTTTAGAAACTTTTATTTTTGTAATTTTAGGAACTTATATCTATTATTTTTTTTTTCCAAATGATTTTTTTTTCCAAGTTAAATTGTTTTCTTTTTTCTAAATAAAAAATTTCTTCAAAGATACCCTTAAGATCTTTTAAAATAAAACATATTTTTTCGTTTTTTTTTTTAATTTTCTGAATTTATTTTTTGGTTGGTGTTGGTATTTTTTTTTTTTAATTTTTATGAACTTATTTATATATATTTTTCGGTTTTTTAGTTTAATTTTCTTTTAATTTTTAGATTTTAGTGGTTTAAAAAGAAAAATATTTTTTACTCATTAAATTTTTAGAAACCTAAGTATGTATTTCATTTTTTTTTTGTTTTTTAATTTCTAGTTTTTGTCCTTTGAATTTAATTTTTAGAAAACTAAAAAAGGACATGCAGAATAACGCTAAGATCATTTAGTTAGCAGATCTTTCAATTAGTCTTTCGAAAGACAGAAAAGAACTTTCAAGATGCACAGTTGCCAGAATTGACTAATGTCTTACGAAAGACTGTTTTAATTTGAAAGTAGAACGCTTGTAAAAAATTCCTTTATTACTGAATGTAGGTGTCACCGAAAAATGTAAAAAGGCAATCAATTTTTTCCGGAAATTGCCTTACAAAAATACCTTCGACTCAGGGGTGTTCGGCGAACTTTTTTTCGTTTGCTAGTAAGGTGGTACGGTCTAATGTACATACAAAATACTATTAACAGTCACTACAAGAAAATTTGCGCTCATTTGAATGAAAGTTTGAAGAAACTACACATGTAGCCTTTTTTATAGGAGTTTATTTTATTTTATTTTTTTAACCCAACATCCAGCAGCATTCAATGCGTTCACCCAAGCAGCGACAGACAGCACAGCAGCAAATGGGCGGACGGACCGACGAATGGCATGTATGATTTCTTTTTCAAGTTTCATTTTTATTCAGCTTTTCACAATTCAATTTGATGGATAGATTTTGTAACACTTTGGTAGGCTTTTCACCAACAGCAGCAGCGCAGCGATCAACATGATCATCGCGATCAGCATCAGCATTGGTTGTCGCCGTTCCTCGTTATTAGCGTTTAACGTAAGCTGCTGCTGCATCAAAGTGATATTCAAACCAGCTGATCATCGAAATCACGATCATCATCATGATCGTTAGTCGGTGATTATTGTCGTTGTAGTATTTAAAGGTGTTGAATCGCAAGCGTCCACTTTGTCAGTTCATCAGCCAGCCAGGCCACCAGCGGGACACCCAGCTAGGTAAGCGCCAACGGCCGCTAGCTAGCTCAATTTAATCGCTCTTTTGTCGCCCAACTTAGTCGGTCGAGAGGTTTTCTCCACCGTTGGCTTTCGTCACCAACAGCGCCATCACTATGTATCCCCCCCCCATTTGCTGCCATGGCCAGCCGCAGCAGCAACGCCAACGGCTGCACCAACATCATTACCGTTCGTCGATGTTTTCTTCTTCTTCTTCTTCTTTTACGTTGTCTTGTTAGTGGTACTTTCTAAATTGTTTGCGTGAAATTTTATTTTACTACTACATTACTCCGTTGAGTTTGTGTGTTTCGAGTGTTTTGAACTTTTTTTTGCCTATTTTGCCAACGATTTAATTTTTAATTTAACTTACTTAAATAAAGTAAATTAGTTGGTATCGGGGCAGAAATTTAACAGGCCAGTTCTGACAACTGTCTTTTCAACTTACCACAGTCTTTGGAAAGACTAAATTTTTTTTAATTTCAGCCCTTTTATAGGATTTATTGAAAAAGCAATTGCTTTGTTTTTATTCCAATGTCTTGATATTGACAATTCGTACAAAAGCTAGAATACGAATTATTATTTATGTAGTTATAAATGCTTTTCAAAATAAAACTATATACATACATTGTTTAAATCCATACTTAAGTAAATGTAGCCATACGACTCACGAAACATACCTGAAAGGAAAATAGAAAAGAGATTATCAACATTTCGTTCTATAAGAAGATTAAATTTGGAGGCAATTAAGAAAATGAGAGTTAAGGAAAATACAATTACAGTGACTCAAAGGAATGACTTTTTTTGGTTATTTTTCATAAAAATACCATTCAAGCTTTAGCCAAAGCCATATAAATCGTAGCTGTAGTTTTGGCTACATTTCTTTTGTTTTCTAATGTTTAATATTTCTTTACTAAAAAGTGCCAACTTTATACAAAAATTCAAAAAATGTTCACCTAAATTTCAAACTATTTTTTGGTATGCAGTAGGGATGGGTAATCATTAGGTTCGATTTTTTCCGAATTTCGAACATTGCCCAACCATTCGATAATTCGTTTCGAAATTTGATGGCACAAATTCGTTTCCATTCGGATCTTTTAGAATTTTCGACAATCTTTTTTACTGAAAATTTAAAAGTTTGTAAGAATGAAAACTCACATCGAAAAAGAAATTCAAGTGAAATTACATTAATTTGATAAATTATCCGTATCGCTCTTCGTAGCTTCACAAACAAAAATAAATACAAAAAAAAAGTATTTTTTCTCAAATAAATATCTCAAAAAAATATTAGAAAAAATCCAAAGATGTGCGAATTAAAAAATTAACAAAATGTATATTGACACTTGGGATGGCAAGATTAATCAAATGAATAAATGAATGAATTTAATCGAAACGAAAGTCCTGTTCCGATTCATCGAATCATTAATCGATTAATTATCGATTGATATCAAAATTCGATCTACATCTTGCTTCAAAGTTCTACCAAAATGGTAACTCTGCTTGTGAGTAAAAAAAACCCTGCAATTTCTTAAAGTCACATCACAGATTTCAGTGAAGAGGCACATCACTGTCTTGTTAAATTCGAAAAATTTAACGCGCTTGTTCAAAATGGCTTCTGTAAGAAGTGAATTATTTAAATTTAATATTCAACACCTATTTAATCGAAAATGCTGATTAATCGATTAATATCTTGTAATTAATTTCAATAAATTTTTTTATCTTACGATTAATCGAATTCAATTCAAATACAAAAAATCAAAGCCGCTTCTCATAAATTGCACTTGTTATATTAAAAAACAAAAACCCCGCAAAAACTCGCACTTCGTTATTCTTAAATCTAATGGACTATAAAACGGCTAATCTAACATTTTTCTAAAAACTACGAATAAAAAGTTTGAAATTCGGGTGACGCGCATAAACAGTGGCAGTCAAAATGAATGGTGTTTCGTATTTAATATTTACAATGTTTTTCAAGTTTTAATTTTATAATTTTTTTTAAACATGATTCATACTTTAACAAAAACCATATAAATCACACTAATCCACAAATTTTTTTCTAAATTTCGTGCTTTTAAACCAGATTTTTTTTTTAAATTTTTGGGTATGCAGTTAACCGGATTATAAAATTTTAGGGCGATGCCACCGTCACGGGTGGGATATTTGTACCGAAAAAATGTCCTTTCTTTATAAACTATTCAACAATTCTATATTTTGATAAAGCTAAACCTAATTGACTATTATATGAGTTATTACAAAATACGAAAAAAATGTCCAGCTTACTTATATATTACTTACTTTTATATGGAAAAAATCTGAGTTATTTCTTCTGTCACAGGTGGAATAAAAAAAGAACTTGCTCTTTGGTGCAAAAATATATTTTACGGAAACTATGCGAATTTATTTCACTTTTCTGTGTGAAAACAAAGAACCACGAATACAAACACAGCAAAAACTACAACAAAAATGGCTGCTTTATTAAAAACAAAAAAATCCCAAATTTCTCTGTCACGGATGGGACAACGTTTGTCACGGGTGGGACACGTACGAATTTTTATATGAAAAGGAGCTCTTATATAGCTAACGGGCACTTCTGGTTAAAAAGCTCGAAATTTAGCTAAACATTTTTGGAATTTTTCTAAATTTTGTAAAAAGTTTGAACGTGTGATTTATATGATTTTTGTTAAAGCATGAACCATATTTTTATAAAAAAATATCAAAAAAATTAACTTGAAAAACATTGTATATATTAAAAACTTAAATAAACCAAACAAATGCAGCCAGTAAAAATAAGGCGTTTTTTTTTATTTCCGCCACCAGTGTATGTACAAAAATAGAAACACTCGTTTTCGCATTCAAAATGAAAATGTCAACTGCACTCAACAAATTAAAGCGCAAAATATAAACGACACTTTAATATCTGAATTCCACCTGTGACGACACTTTAATATCTGAAATTTCTCTCTTTAATTATGCTATTATTGCAGGGCAAATAACTGTAAAAAATTTGTAATAAAAATGCAAATTTACGAATTTTGAAGCGACATAAAAAATAATGTAGCTCTCCTTACAACGACAAAGTTTGTGACAGATGTCAAAAGCACCTGGCAAATGTTGTTAATCCAAAATAAGCAAAAAAAAAAAACACAATGAAAAACCAAAAAAAGATGAGAGGCAAAAAAATTAAAAAAGAATTTGCAAAAAAAGTTCGTGTGCAGCTTTGCAAATCCATAGCCAGAAAGAAAACAAGCGCAGATTACATGCAACAGTAATAACATGAAGCCAATGAAACAAAAAGCCAACAACAACCACAACGCATGCAACATTATAAAATGACAACAATAAAAGCGGAAAAGACAAAATTAAAGCGATTACGCATAAATATTATTTCGGTATAGTTTGCTGTTGTAGTTTTTGTATGCAGTTTTGAGTGACTATTTTTAGCTTTGAGGTAAATTTTTTTTTATTTCGACTCTTTTTTTTTTCTTTTTTTTGTGTAATTAAGCAAAATTAGGGCGTCCCGCAAGCGACAGCGCGACAGACAAAATTATGAACAACGGTGTTGGTGTGCAAACAAATGAGGCAACAAACAGCAACAACAACAACAACTGGAGCAACAACAACTTGAACGCATAAATTTAGCATTTTTAACTTCAACAAAAAAAAACTCTCCAAGAAAAAAACAATCAGAAAAACATAAAAAAGCATCGAAGCGAGCGAAATAATGAAGAAAGTTGTCGGCATTTTTTTTTTCGGAGTTTGCTGAGATTTCGAGTAGTTGTTGCTGCTTCATAAATTTTAAGGCGGCCATCAACAAATGCTGGCTGGCTTGAAGGCGCTGCATACATTACATAAAAGAGCCGCAACCAACGAGAAACCACCAATAACAACAACATGAGCGATCAGTTGTACTAACAATAAGCACACAAATGGCCAAAGAAAATGAGAAGAAACTCACGCAAAAATACGCCGCTGCCAAAGTTCGATTCGTGAAGATGTCGACGAGGGAGAAGAGGACAAAGACAAAAAAAAAAAAAAAAGAAATCCAAAATGACGTACGAACGAGCACAATCACTTTGGGAGCAGCAGTTAACAACAATAAAAGCGCCATAATACAATGGTGCCAAAAGGCAGCAACGACAAACGTAAAAAATCTTTAACTGTTGCTGCTCCAAGCCAGCAAGTCTTAGTACCGCTGCACTCCAATGCGACCAAGCAAGCAACCGACCGGCCGACCGACCGACCGATCGACCAACCAACCAACCAACCAGTCGTGCCCCCTTTCGTGACAGATGCGCTGCCACCGCACGGCACCGCGTGCTCCAAGCCGCCACCACCCAACCGCGCACTCCACCACTACCTACATCTTAGCCACCACAGCTTTGACTCAGCCAGACAACTCTCTTTTTTTCGCAGCTGCTCGGTTTTGCCTAACTGTTTTACGACAAGCTGCTGTTGTGGTGGCTTTGACTGTTTTGGCCGGCGTTGTGGTTTGTAGTTATTGTTGCTGCAATTGCATATTACATAATCGAGCGCCAGCAACAGCAAAAGCTCCAGCTCCAGCTGCAGCAACAACAGCAATAATAGTGGCTTAGCCGCATGACTTGGCGTGGTTTGACGTTGGCGTTGGCGTTGGTTTGTCGGCGGCGCGTTGTTGTTTTCTTTCTTCTTCCCATATTTTTTTTTCTTTTTATTTCTTTAATCCTCACTTTGCACCGCTTTTTGTGGTAGTTTATTGCATTGTTGTTGTAATTTTGTATTTTCTGTTTTTGTGTTAAATTTGTAAATATTTTCGAAATATTTCTTCGTCTGTCTGCACTACATTGGATGACTGTTCGTTTCGCTTCGGCGACTATTATGTCTCAGCCGCAAATGGTTAGCTAAATGCTGCGAAAATTGTGTAAAACATTACCAATGATGGGTTTTTCGATATGCTACAGCGCACGCGCAGGGATTTAAGAGATTGGCACTGGAGTCCCAAAACACTCTGATTGAATCATAACAAGGCGAATATAGTATTTGATTCGTTGGCTTGTTTTTTTTTTTGCAATTCTCAACTTGTAGAATGAGGCTTATTGTGACGCTGTATCCTGCCGTGTAGGCATCACAACTTGGCATCCCTCTGATTCGAGGGTATACAATATACGGTACTGATGGGTATCGAGATTGCCGCCAACATGCCTAAGATAACCGAATGGCCTTGGGTTTTCTTAATCCATATGCCAGGTTCTTTAAGGCTTACTACTGTAATAACGGTTACCTTTCGAGAAATTAGAAATAACGAAGGTATATGCTAAAGAAGGTTCCTTGTCTGGCGCTGGCCCATCGCACTTCAGAAGGGGATTGAACTTTTGCATGTCCTGGCGCCCTGAGGCACAAATAAAATATTCGACCTGTCGTATGCTGAACTTCTAACAACTCTCGAAGTCATTTCGATTCGATTACACCGATTCACTGTCAACCAGAAAGATTTTGTAGTAGCACATATCCCGTTTTTCGACAAGCTTCGTTGTACTGAAAAGAGTTTAAATGCAGTCAAAAGTAACACTTCCCTTTTTTTGGCTAGACCGACTAGAATCTGCCTAGGAAATACATACTTCGGCGCATCGAAAAAAGAGAGTAGATATTTAATGCCTCGCTGCTCAATACGTACATATGTATGTATGTACATTAGGGAGGTCCTTAAATGTAGGAAGCAAATTTTTACATCATATTTCCTAAGCCTCTATGGAGACTCAAAAAATTAAAATTACTATATTTTTTTTTTCATCTAATACCCACAATTGTTGCTACTAAGAAGATAAAACGTATATTTTTTGGTCCCGATTGGAGACAGTTAAGTTGTGTCGCACACGGGGCAAAGTTCAGATTACCCTATGAAAACGTCTTTACCGACTGCAGTCATTACCATAATTTATATGTGATATCTTCGACTTTTGTAGTATTGATTTTGGTTATTAGATGAAAAAAGATTTTTAATTTTTTGAGCCTCCATAGAGGAATCTAAATGTATGTATGTATAGCAGCACATCGATTGATTCCATAATGGCAGCGGTTCAGTCTCCAAGAATGTTACGAGTGTGCAGACCTAGAGCCAGTGGGAGAGGCTCTAATTGTATTCACGAGCTTGCAGCTTTTTTTTTTCAGAGTCGAAATATCCAGCGCAAGACTGGTAAAATTTTTCCGGATTATTAAAATTGACAGAGGTCCAGAATGCCGTGCTGATGAATCACGTAATTTTCTTTATTGTATAGAGTCAGAAACAATCAGCACGAAACGGAATATATTTTTAATAGAAGCCTATAATGAAGGAGCAATTACATTGTAAAATTATAATAACAAGCTATGGTTCCGATATTTCAGGCCCCTTAAAAATATCGTGCCCGGGGGATTCACCGCTTTCCACCCTCCCTCTCGACGGGCCTGTGTATACATATGTATAATTGCTGAAGCGAAATTTTACCTTTTATATTTTTTAAAAAGAAATATAAACTTTAATCCATCGAAAACATTCCAATATTAAGTTTTAAATTTTAGTTGATTTTTCGTTGCTTGTTCATGGTTGTTATTTAGTGATGTTTGTGCTTATTATTGCCATGGGTCGGGGCTTACACGACGGCATATGTACATACATATGTACGTCGTTTCAACAATCCACCAACTGTTGCTGTCATCAGACAACTACAACTGGCTCTCCTTACACCTCTCTCCAGCCATCGATTTGCGACAAATATTACTGTTAAATTTTTATTTTGGTATGCTGCGCCACCAAAATGTGGGTCAACCAAATGTATTTCTTTCGGTTTTAAAAAGTTTTGTTATGCTTCGAGCTGCACTTTAGGCTCTACATAGCTAAAATTAATTTGTACGTATGTTGGCGTTTATGCGCTTACTTTAAGGTGTATGCTCGGTGTATATGCACCTACCCATGCGTTCAAGCATATATTGGAGCATAATAAATTTATGACGAATATACAATACTACATGCAATATGAATATGGTCTCGTACATTTTATTCAACACTTCGAAAATGTTACAAAAAATTAAAAAATAATAAAAAAAAACTGCAGCCAAATGCAAAATCAGAATATCGAAATCAGGTAACGTACAGAGTTCAAAGTTCACGGTATGGGTTGGTAAACTTTTTTTTTTCTTTGCTCGCAGTTTACGGGGGTGTATTTGGAAAGCTGGTTCTCCGCTAAATTTAAAATTTTAAATAAAAAATATAAAATACACATTTTAACAAATTAATTAGGCATAAATAAGGATTCTTTGGGCTAAATAATCCAAATAAAAATGGGCAAAATGACAAAGACACAGCAAGTTGAGCTAAAAATCAATCGTTGAAGCTAAAATTTTGAAAATTCCTACACCGGCTAATTTGTGGTCGTTGATTTCAAAAATACAATCAAAAATTGTACAACTCTTGGTTTTACGGTTATTTTTAATTGGCGCTGTAACCGCCTAAGCGATTTTGTCAGATAACCGTTATTCAGTGCCCATGGACGGTTCGTAGACAGTGGCACCCTAGGTTCGGAAAAAGGAAGTAAGCTTAACTATTTTTATTTTCTTCTTTCGCCAAATATATTTCGAATCTTAATTCCGAAAAATGCAATAGCTCAAGTTCCAGAACTAAGCCAAACGTTGAATTTTGGTGAGGGTCTTGCTCGCCGTTGCCAGTGTAGTCCTGGAAACTCCAAGCTATTATGGTATGCATTCACATAAGAAGTATTTCCTCCTTAGCAAAGGCTTTATGATTTTTGGTGAGCTTTAATTTACTGACTTTGGGGTGGTACGTTGGGTCGAGAAGAATTGAGATCTGGTGAGTAAGCACCAGAATGGGGTATTTAAGTTCAATGAACTTTAAAGCAAAAAATCATAGTTTAAGATCCGACTACAAATGTCGAAGATGTAACGAAAGTTGTAAAATATCTACGTCTACATTCGAGAGGAAAATAAAATTTTGAATCAAAATTGCCATAGAAAAATTCTTTAGACTCATGGGATGTACGGTGAACTTTTTTTTCGGGAACGGTCTAATGTATACCCAGAGCGGTATGTGTGTATGTTTTTTTTTTATACCAGGGGGGCGCATCTAAAGCCTAACCCCCGTAGAGTGGAACTTTAGTCCGAACTAAAACTCCTTGTATTTCGTCTGGAGGCGGTTTTGGGCACTAAGCTGTGTAACGTACGTTCCTGTTTTAGCGCAGTTCATCGAAGGCTGCACCTGCTGGGCCCCAGCCCTGTGAGTCTTTTAACCCACCCTTCCCTTTTGTACGAAATGTACGGCCGCATGGACAGCTAAACAGTACATGCTCCGCGTCTTCGGGGAATATGGGACCAAATGTCTCGCAATGGCCGAAGTCCTCGTGGTTGAAGCGCTGCAAGTAGTATCTGAAGCAGCCATGGCCCATCGCGTGTCCTACTCAATATTAGGTATAAACCGAGTGTCCATCGACCAGCTGGTAGCTATGTATGTCCCATCGTTCCTGCCATTCGGATAGAGTACGCCTTCTTGCGAACGTTCGCGTGTTCAGTGCTGTGGAGCAGCCAGGAACGGTGAATAAGGCTTCCTTCGCCAGTAAATCAATAGGGTTCAGCCCAGGCACCACAAGGGCTACATTTTCCGACATCGTCCGAAAAGCTGAAAAAAACTCTTAATGCACAGAGTCTGTAGATCGAATTGAAGCCACGGCTGTATGAAGCTAGTCAGTACTTGCCTGCTCGTTTGTTTGGATCCAATCGCGTTTACCATTATCCTGGTGAGCACTCAGATTATTTTGGCAGCCTTCCTCGCAACTGTAATGCATGTGCTCATTGAACTTCAATCAATGGCTTCAAATGTATCGTACACCCCCTGACGCGCTCCACCTCGCCTGCTCTCTTACTTTACGGTCACTGATGAGTAACACTTCCGCTTTCTGCTCCGCCAGACTCAGAGCCACGCATTCCATGCAGTCGGAAATCGTCGCTACTGTAACCTTCGCTATCCGTTCGGCCTATTTAATTACAACACGTGATCGTATTCTAAGTTCCCTAGCAGCGGGCCTAGAACCGATGCCTGCGGTACTCCGCCTGAGACCTTATGCCTTATAACTTCCGATTTTGTCTCACACAAAATGTGTGTATGTATGTACACACATATCTACATACATTTGTACGCATTTTAAACAATAAATTTTGTAAGATTATCTCCGAAATGGACACTTTCAAATAATTATGAGCCTATGGACTTCGCAAACCAAAAAGGGACTTGCAACATATTCAACACACTTCCCATTGCAGCAATCATAAAAAAACTTTTGTAGCTACATGCATATGCATGTATTTGTGTGTATGTATGTATATGTTTATTCATGTGATTTTATGTAAATATGAAGTTATGTTTTTTATGTAAACATTTCGTGGGCAATACGTGATTACGTGCAGACCTCAATTTTAGGCGCTTGCCAGTTGCGGTTACACACAGTACATACATATTAGAGGGCTGCATGAATTCATTCAAACTTCTAGCCAAACAGAGTACAATAGATTTGAATATTTTACTTCACATACAAAACATTCAGCGTTTGGAATTTTGTAAGTTATGAATATACATTTTGTTTTATATTTTCTACCTTCAAATGGAAGAATGTGAATGAATGAATAGAAAACATTCAAATCATCCAAACTCATTTCGGTAAAAGTTTTTTTCTACAAACAAGTTTTTTCGTATATAATGGGAGCGCAGCAATACATACATACATACATATGTATGTTTGTACATATGTATGTGCATAGAAAAAATATTTTTGGATATTCATACAAAAAATTGTCATTTATTTCAATTCAATTTATTTTCACATTGTTGTTGAATATTGTAATGTCGACACAAATCTCAGAACAGCTATTCACTCAAATTCAAAAAAATTTGAAGCCAAACTCATTCATTCGTTTTGTATATGAATAATTCATAAGCCGTTTTGAATGCATTCATGCAGCCCTCTAATACATATGTACGTATGCATAAGGAGTAGTAAAATCGATAAATGCGGTCGCATAAAACTACAAAAGTACAAATTTCTACAACTCATACTCCAAAAAATAACTCAGCCGGACGAACCACCAACCAATTCCACACAATTCAGTACAAATTTAATTGCAAACTTTTCGAAACCGCAACAAATGAGTGTAAAGACATGCGAGAAAAAAGCGCAATATGTACAGCAATAAAAAAATAAACAAACTTTCCACATGGCAAAACAAAAACAAAACCAAAAAGCGAAAACAATAAACTATTCATCGAAAAAAAGTAGCGCAAAAATAGAAAACCAAAAGTTATGTCATCGCGAGAGAGAGTGGCAGCGGGTGAAAATCCAACCACAAAGCAACTCGTGGATGGATGGCAGTGATGCCAAACGGCGGAGAATTCCCCAATTTTGGTGGATCCTGAATTTCTCGGGGGGCATTGGGGTATGGTTTTAAATTTTGGAGGAATTCAATATACAAACGATTTTTATTAGAGCAGGATTTTTATTGGTAGGAAACATTCAAAATGGCGGACCAAATATGGCGATCGAAAATTCCTGATCAGAAACTTTAAAAACATAAAAGGCCGCTGTTAGTTTTTCTTTTTTAGTGTTGGCTTCCCCAGAGACATAGAAGTTGTAAAGCGAAATCTAATTTATAATTTTTCTAAAAGGTTTCAAATTGTTTAAATCAAACCAAAAATTGATAAATCGGGTGCCCGCTTGGGAAAGAACGACCCATATTTTATTTTTTTTTTTTATAAAAATTAGAATGAAATATCTCAAAAATTTTTTTTGGGAATACCATTGAAAATAGGGGCATTTTTTCAAGAGTTTGGGGGGAATTAACTTTAAGATAGTTGGCATTCCTGATGGATGCACACAACGCCGACGAATCGTCCGTCCGTCGTACATATTGCCAAACCAAGCAGTAAACAATCAACCAACTTAACCAAGCAGCTGCTGTAACTTCACGCCAAAAAAAACCAACAGCAACAAAAGCAATGAGTGTGACGCTTAGTTGATGACGACAACAACGTGCTGCTTTCGATCGAATGTTGTTACTATTGTTGCCGCTATTTACATCAAGCAATCCCCCCCCGGCCAACCGGGGCCGGAAGGGGGACGGACGATCCTAAGTGGGGCATATGGCGCTTAGTAAGCGGTTTTTGGCAGCAGCAGCAGCAGCAGCAGCAAAAACTGCTGGCGGTCGATGGCTAGCAGCTAGCAGTTGGCAGATAGCGCCAGTGGCTGTTGGCGTTGGCGCATGCGCGCGCGCGCGCTCATTACCTGTGTGAGGCGACAATTGTTGTGGTTGTTGCTGCCGCTAGCGAACGATTGCAGCAATCAAGCAGAGCAGCAACAATAATGCACATAATCACATAAACAACAGAAACTATACAAGAGTGAACGCAGCAAAGTTTGTAGTGGTGGGGAATGCGCGGGAGGAGCGCGCAGGGGGGGGCGCGTGCGTGAGCGAGTGTGAAAACGGTGTAAGAAATTAATGACGAAAACTGCAAAAGCAACAACAAAAAATTAAATCGTTAAAATGAGCCAAATGAAAACGAAAAAAACGAAAATCAGCACAGCGCAACAACAAAAAAAACGACGGTAGAAATCGAAAGTGAATGAATTACGGCAGCTAAAAATAAAACTTGGCTTTGTGAGTACGCGTGTACATATGTACATACATATGTAATATGTATGTATTTTAAAGTGTTGGTTTGTGTGTTTGTGCAACGGGCCGAGAGAAAACACGTTCCAAGTCGCCTGATCACCGCCAACTAACCAACCAGCTAAGCAGCCCAAGAGGCAACAGAGGCTTTCGATTTTTTTTTTTTTTTTGGTTTTAGTTAAACTTTTATGTTTTTTTTATTTTTTTTTTGTTTTGATATTTAGCTGACTAATGTCGTGACGTGGTAAGCGAAATAAAACAAAAAAAAAAAAACAATATAAAATATAAAATAAAAATAAAATAAAAATAATTTATACATATGCATAAACACTAAAATATTCAAATATAATGTACATAGATACATAGCTGAACAGTAACTTGAAAACTGTATTAAAACAAAAGCCGACAGAAAATATAATTGGAAAATATTTTAATAAAACCAAAAACTGGAAAAACAAAAAAAGTAAAAAAAAAAATAACAAAATACAAAAATATACGAATCTTCCTACTAAAAATAAATTAATTGAATAAAAAGTAAATTAAAAACAAAAAAAAAGATTTGAACAGAAACAAAAAAAAACATAAAAATAAAGTAGCTAACGAAACCTGAAAATAAATATAAACTGAAAAGGCAAAAATAATCGGTTTTTATAAAACCAAAAACATATGAGAAAACTTTGAAATGATATTGAAAACAAGTAACTTTTAAGCAAAACCCAAAACCGACTTCAGTTCTCATATAAAAAATTTAGATTATAGATTATATAGAATTATAGAAATCGGTTAACGTGGTCCAAAGTTATGCAGTAACAAACATAAAAAAAAAAATATTCCTTTTTGTGAAGTCGGTTAAAAATAAAAAATTTAATAATTCAGAGTTCAATACAAAAAAATTTAAAAAAATTTTATTTGAATTTGAATTAAGAAAGTTAAAAAATATTTAAAGCAAAATTGATAAAAAAAAAATGTAATTATTTAAAAAAAAAATTTGCTTATGAAAAATAAACAACACGAAAAAAAACAAAATGAAAAATTAGAACAAACTAGACAATTACAAAAAATTAAGTAGCTAATTGAAATTTGAAAACATTAAAAACTTTAAATAATTTAAAATTTAACGAGCAAATATTTGTAAAAAACAAAAAATGGAAAATAAAATAAAACAAATATAATTACATACTTACATACATAAGCGAATACAATATACAAAAATTTATCAGAAAACTTAAAAAAAATGTAATAAAATAAATTTGTAATAAAACTTTGTGAAAGCAAGACGAAGACAAACGATAGCGTTTCAAAAATGCAAGCAGATACGATACCGTGTGCAGACGCATTGTTCGTATGGCGCATAGTTTGAGATGGATTAGGCTTGAAAAATTTTAATAAAAAAATGTAAGCACTTTAGAGGGTATAAAAAAAATTTAAATTAAAAAAATAAAAGTCAAGTAAAAAAATAAAAAAAAACCATTTTAATTAAATTAATTTAATTTTTTCCAAAATAACACTAATTGTGCGGTAATATGTACTACATGTAAAAAATAAAATATATAAAAGACTACCAGCCAAATTCATGAAAAATAAAGAAGGCTGCTTTATAAATCGAAAATTTGCATGAAAAATGTCACTTTATAAAGCTCTTTAAATCCATTTTATATTTTATAAAGTATGTACTTTCATGGAAAGTTTAGAAATATGTTGAAGGTCAGAGAAATTTTGAAAAATATTTCTCTATGTGTCAATATATAAAATAAGCTAATACAAGCAACAAATAGGTAAGCGAACGTAGTTTGAAACAAAAAAAAAAAGAAGTAATAAAAAAATCAGAAACTAAAAAATATAAATTAAAAAAAAACAAACTAAAAAATAAAAATATATTATAAAATAAACACAAAAAAAATAAAAAATAAACTGTTATTAATATAAAATATATAAAAAACAACAAAATCAAAAATGACACAAGAATTGAAAAAAGAAGTAAATTAAAATGTTTTATAAAAATCTGTTAAAAGTACCTAAAGCATATAAAGCAAAAATAATTATAAAAAAAAAAATACATATAAAAGCTGTTACAAGATACAGAAATACCTTTTTAATGAATGCAAAAAATAAACAAAATTACTTAGCCTTAAGAAAATGGTTGAACCCTTATGTTGCACTCCACTGGCGTATGCCAAAGTTAAATGGCAATCCCCCAGATGTGTAACTCCCTCTCGTAGAATCTCGCAAGTATTGTCTCATC
Organism: Rhagoletis pomonella; assembly: GCF_013731165.1. Lineage (NCBI taxonomy): Eukaryota > Metazoa > Arthropoda > Insecta > Diptera > Tephritidae > Rhagoletis > Rhagoletis pomonella. The sequence goes on along the minus strand of NW_023458555.1, from coordinate 15,136,503 downwards.
TTAGCCCGGAAAGCCTATGAACTAAGTATTACTGGATACCTACAGTACACTGTAAGCTAAGGTACGATCTTTGTTAAATAAGGCTTTTTTGACGAACTGCAAGTTTTGTTGACTGAGGGAGCCATACATATGTAAATATGTATATGTATTGTACTATGCACATACATAAATATGTATATATGATTATCCACGAATAAGTAGCCTTAGTCTATATACACACAAAAAGTAACAGAAGCCATTGTTCATAAAATAGTAAAACTTTCTCTAATTTTAACGAATTAAAACCGACTTCCTTGACTTACTCGTCACAGCTACAAATGTTTGTACATACGTTTCTTAAACTGAATTACATATTTCATATGTATATGCACATATGGATTTTGCTGCCTGCCTATCATATCATGTATGGATGTACATACATATGTATACACTGGCTTGTTGCCTTGTTGTTGTTATGGTAGTTTAACCTCATTATTTAAATCATGAAACGGTGCATAAACTGCCAGAAACAGACATACATAACTGTTGAAAATAAAAAAGCAAAACTGCAAAGTAAAGTTATTTTTCGGTTCCCGATGTTGTAATTTGTTGCTGCTGTTTGCAGTTTTGATGTTTAGAAACATTAATGGCGCATACAAATGTACATACATTTTGCGTTAAATCAAATGTACTACATATGTATGTAAGTATCGACGGATGTGTGGTGTGGACACCTACGCGCAACTATTGTGCAGATATAAACTTAGTTCACACCTTACATAACCATCAATATGCCAAAGAGCTCGAAGAGGAATATGGTTGTAGTAAGCCGGTCAATGCTAACGGATCCTACATCATATCGTGGTTACAAAACCTCTACTCAATTGGAACAACGAATAGTGGCATGCCGTTTCCTCAGGGGCATGCGCAGTACGGTGACCATATTTATGAAAGCTGAATACGGGACAAAAAATAATTTTGCTACTTTTTTCCACAACAACTTACAGATCTTAAAGCCTTCTTCGATGATGCTAGATATATTAGCCCTGCAACAATATCCTTTTACCTCGTAAAATTTGTTAAAAAATTCCTTAAATTTTAGTATAATAAAGTGCAACTTTAAGCCGTTAAGGCTTACCATTAATTTTTGGCATTTTTTTGTTTTTTTGTTGGCGGTGTTACGCATTTTTTTTCATACAAAGTAAGTATGTTCGACCATTTTTTTTGAAAGAGAAGCAAATGAGCAGAACTTTCCGTTCGCACTTTATTATACTCAATTTTAGTGAGTTACAAAACTGCAAAAAAAAAAATTTTTTTTTTAAGATTCTAATTAAAAATTTTGATATTTTGGTGAAACATTGCAGAATTAATTTTTATAATTTTTTGCATAAAGTTGGAAGTTTGTTATTATATGTTTTTTGTTAGGAAAAGAGCTTTACTTTCATAAGATAAATAATGAACATTAAATAAACTAAGGAAAAATAGCCAAAACTTACTAAAATGTCGAGTCCTAATTTCTATTTAGGTCACTGTATGTATTCCTCGATTTGAATCACTGGCATTCAGATTAGAAAATAATAACTGTTTATGGAGAAAATTACGATCATATACCAACATCACTTAAAACTCGTTCATAGGCATGCCATTTTAATGAGCTGTTAAGGCGTCGAAACACCGAATACGGGACAAATACAAGACATTAAATGAAATACAGAACATTTGGCGTCCCGTATAAAATAAATAAATTACCAGGACAATGGGTCAAAAAAGAGGACTGTCCCATAAAATACAGGACGGATGGTCACCGTACATATATGAGAACCAAGAGGACCAGAGGGGCCTATCTACAAAAAAAATTGTTTGCGTAATAATATGAGAAAGAAGGATCTTTATATAATAAATGCGGGTTTTTACTGAAAAGTTCATTGTGCATACGTGATGCTATCTATTACAGTAAAAGAAAGCTACAGAGCTATTATATGTATGGCCTACAATACTCTATGGTATATTGAACCGCAGAAAATAGCAGGGACCGAAAACAAAAGGTATGATCGAAACAAAATTTCGTTCCCGTAGTTTTGTTCCCAAGAACGATTTAAAAGCATAAGCAAAACCAACATGAGAACAAAACGGTCGAGAACGTTCTCAATGGTAATTATATAAGAACAAAATCCTGTGGAACGTCCCCAAAGAGATCAAAATGCGAACAATATTTTCGGTAACATTTCTAAGAGAACGCAATGGGAACATAAGTCTCCGGAACGTTTTGGCAAAAAATAAAACGGGAACAAAAGTGTAAGGAACTTTTTCTCGAAGAATAATTTGGGAACTAAAGTCTCGAATACCTTCTCTGAACTATTCGCGAAAAATGGAAGCCAGAAGGAAATTTTTCAAATAGCATCCCATTAGTCTGAAATGTTTGAATATTAAAATGAACCAAAAAATAGCTGAAAAATAATTATGCAAATAAAGTCAACGAAAGACTTAAGACACGAAATTTTTTTGCACAGAAAACGAAAAATTGTTCCTTTAATGGACGATTTGGAAGTTGAAATAATGCAGCTTTCCTCTGGCTTCGAATTAATAGAATAGTTGATTCTCACTGAAACGATTTTTCATCCCAACACGCAGACACCTCTGTCATTCTTAACATTAACTTCACAACGCTTTTGTTCCAGTTTTGTTCTCTAGCAGAACGTTCCCCAGACTTTTCTTCTAATTTATTTTGTTCTCATTGCAAACTTTCCCGAAAATTGCGTTTTCATTTCGTTCTCCTCGAGAACATTCCTGAGTTTTGTTCGCATTTTGTTTTTTACGAAAACGTTCCCGAATCTTTTGTTTTCATTTTGTTCCCGTTCGAACTGCCCTAAATAATTTTGTTCCCATTCGACTCTTTAATTAATTAACGAAGTGGATATCTCTGTAGAGCCCCCGTTCAGTGAAGATGAGAGGTCTCAAGGTTACTATGGCCGAGGTTAAACCATTAAAGGTCGGATTCTTACCAAAGTCTTCAGTTATTGCGACTCTGGAACTTACACTCTGACAACTAAATAAACTAGGCTGGCGGACATAGCGAAGCTGGAACTATCGGATCTTATAAATCGCGCAGGAGGATAGAAAGTGTTTCAGTATTGTATGGAACTCCGGTTATAAATAGGTATGTAGCTGCTTACTGACGGTTGCCACAATGGGCAACTATGTCTGCGAGTGAAAGTGTAGACTGTATTCCAAGCCACATTTTGACACAAGTCGAATTAAGCGGTTATACCTAATCAGCTCACAACTGTCAACAAATATTGGCCTAAATGTTTATATGTACATAAGTGGACAAGTCGGTTAGCACACAAATTAATAACGCCAACGAGCGCAACGGTACACAAAAATCAACGACTAGTCCGCAAAACGACTATAA
>NW_023458555.1:15123341-15133102 GCF_013731165.1 Rhagoletis pomonella | reverse complement strand
TACATGCAATCGCTGAATTTCATTTGGAGTTTAGTGAAGTGGAGTGGAATGGAGTCGACTACGAATATTTCGAAACTTTCAACTGATTTCATTTGTAAATTCGATGATTTTTTTTTTTAATTTAAAATATTTAGTTTTTTCTTAGCGCTGTGTGTGTGTAAAAAAATTACCGAAAATACGGTCAAAAGAAAAAGTCCATGCGGCAGATTGGCGCGCGTTGCAAATTTCTTGTCTATGGTCAGTAAAAAAGAAATCTTTACTTGTTGTTGCAATGAAAAAAATTTATTTGTACTTAAGTCTGAGTAACAACAAAAAAGGAAAACAGTAAAATTGGAAAATAGTAATAAATATAATACTACTCATAGTCGCCGATTTAATGGGTACTGAATATGTACTGAAAATACTTAGCCGAATCGAATAGAGGCAAATGGAACAGACGCGTATTGTGACGCTTATTCAATTGGCAGCAGACTACTGGCACAGCGCAGACATGCCAGCGGTTAGGCGGGTTAACAGTGGTGTGGCCTGCATGGCCTACTGGTGGTTAAAGATTGTTGGTGGACCAAGCCATTTGTGTTCTGTTGTTTTTCTTGGTTTTGTGTTTGTGTGTTTGCAGCGTTAAATTAAAATTTACTCAACCGTTAAATGCAGTTTTCGAAATATGCACGTGTTGTGGCTGAAAGCAAAAGCAAATGCAGAAAAAAACAAAAAAAAAATTAAAAAAATCTGCAACTACAGCATGAGTCAGTAAAATAAATATGGTCCATATGTTCATTGTTATCGATATCGAAAATTTTTATCGATATCGATATTTTTTATCAATACATTAACCGTTACTATCTATATATAAATCATTATTATCGATATATTAATCGAAACTATCGATATATTAATCGAAACTATCGATATATTAATCGTTACTATCGATATATTAATCGATATTTTTAATCGATATCACGTAAAAAGTCACCGTCCATTTTTGTGCAATTTTTCTAAGACAATTCTTTATTGAAAATCACTTTGAATTAAGTACTTATTGGCCACTATTATCTATGACCTTTTGTCATTTGTCGAGTAGCTGCATAATTTCATCGATGTACAACTTTTGTGGTTTGTCGGCGAAAAACTTGACCCAAGTGATTTTCATCGGCTCTTCGGTAATTAAATTTTTAACCATCAAGAGAGTTTTACCGGAACCGAAAAAAATGGAATTCAGACGGGGCAAGGTGCGGGCTGTACGGTGGCTGCATTAAAACTTCCCAACCAAGTTCCCTCAATTTGTTGCGAGTCAACAAAGCTGTTTGTAACATTATGGAACACAACTTCGCATTTCTGTTGGCCAATTCTGGTCGCTCCACCTTTACTACCTCGCTTTAGCGGTCGAGTAATGTACAGTAGAGGACCGAATTGATGGTCTCGCCAGACAGGTCGACTACCTAGTTACTACTGTAGCTACATAAGAATGTGTCCATTTTCCTAAATGCAATAGGATCGGACAGATCGTTTCGGGAACCAGCATTATCGCCGATAATAATAACAATAATGCCCGCCTTGAAATACAACGGCAATAGTGACATGTATTACTTTGGATTAAAAAGCCCATTGAGAAGTAAAGTCTTCTCTCGTTGTACAAAATTATACAGTGTGTGTCGCTGAAAATTTTTCGAAAGTCTCAAAAAAGTGTCACAGACGAAAAAAAGTGTCTTCAAGTCAAGTCTCGACTCTCAACTCAATCGACTCAATTCCGCCATTTTTAATATAAAAAATCCTCAGGGAATTTTTATTCATGATAGTAGGAAAGGGAAAGGAGAGAAAACTCCTAGGGAGTGTCTGTTCAGAATTGGCCTGGCTATATTTGCTTCAATTATGGAGTAATTAGTTTATCAATCTTACTTACGTTAATTTACGAAAATGTTTAAATTGCATACCTGAAAGGGAAGAAAATAATTTGTTAATATCAGAATAAAAATCAAAACTGCTTCAAAAATATGATGCGATTAACAAATAATTTTTAAACAAAAAAAAAAATACCAACTTAAATGCTCATATAAAAATTTAGGAGTACCGTTAGTTTTTTGATGACCCACTGATCGAAACTAAACTAAATTGGTATGGGACCACCTTTGACGTGCCACCTTTTCGTAAAAAAAAAAATCGAAAACGGTTCACGTGGTCCAAAGTTATGCCGTAACATATGTATGTAAATATATAAAAAAAATTGTAGCCCCTCCTTTTTGAAATCGGTTAAAACTATACATAAGTAAATTAATTTTAATTTAAATAGAAAAATTTTTCTTTAAACATACTCAATGTCTCACACTGAGAACTAAATAAGATATAAAGATTGTAACTTTAGAGGAATCCGATCGACGAGAGTTGGTCAGGTGTGGGGTAGCTAACACTAGTAAGGGCTTATTGTCCAAATGGCAGACAAAGGCGGGACGGTTTATTCTCGACCACCTCTAAATATTCAAACTTAGTTATATGGATATTGTAACATTCCAGGAAACTGCTTGGGGAATAAATTGGCAAGTCAAGAACATTTCTTATATGTAGCAAAATTAGAATCTCTTCCAACTTGGAGCTCGCTTTTGGACAGAAGAGCTTTAAATCGGCACAACGAGCGGCGGGCGAAACCGTCAATATGCAAAGCTATACCTTGCAAAGTGGTAGTGGTCATTAGCTAAGCGGCAAATTTCGACCCTGATTAAAGCCGTGACTGGCCGCTAGACTAGGCTACAAGTTAAAAATGCAACACTGCTGTAAAAGAGAGATTCAGGTATGCATTTTTAATTTCCATAGAAATTACAACTTTTTATACTGTCCGAAATAGCAAATCCGTATAAAAATATAAAAAAAATTAAACAAAATAGCATTAAGAAAGCATTATTATCAAAATTTTTTGGTTCAGGATTGCCACTTATTTCAAAAAAAAAAAAAAAAAAAAAAAATTAAGTGAACTGTGTGACAGCTCAGTAGTATATTACAATGCCAGCAACGCGCGAAACATATCTAAGAGCATCCTAACCCTAAATATCGTAACAGAGTTGCCACCTAACAAAAAAAATTAAGATATGAAAACTAGGAAAAATTTTACATTATTGTTGCCATATTAAACGCAGGATTATGAGTTAGAGCTTAAATTTGGCAACTTTTTAAATGGTGGAGTTGCCACCTTTCAAAGTAATTCAAAAAAATGTTGGCATGGATTTTATATGAAATGTCTAATGGAAAATTTCCTAAAAAGTACTTTCAGCAGAGTTGCCACTTAATAAAAATTATAATTCTTTCGCGAGTAAAGGCTGACCGTGTAGTTATCAAACTAAGTGTGCCTAACCCTTTTACACGGAAATATTTTTAATAGAGTTGCCACTTAGTAATTATTTAACTTATAAGCTTAGTAGCGAGATGTGTGTTTTTGCCACGTTGTGTAGCAGTTTTATAAAGCAAAATATTTTAATATAATTTTCGCAATACTTGTTTGCATATGTACATATTTTTGAAAAGGGTTGCCACCAAACTACAAATTGAAATTTAATTCAATAACTCAAATGCATAAAATACTACAAAATGACATCAAAGAAAAACTATTGAAGTAATCTTTTTAATAAAAATATTTTTAAGTAGGGTTGCCACCCGAAAAAAAATTCGTCTCTAACATTTGTTTAGCGTGTGGTGGCAACGCTCTGTGGCCATTCGCTAGTACACTATTGCCCATGAATATTTAACAGTTTCAGCATTTTGAAAAACACTTCAAGCATAACATATTTTCACAAAAGAAATTACACAACAACAAAAGCAGCAAAGAAGTACATACATAAATAATTAACAGCAACCAAGGCAGATAAATGCCAAAGTGAGAAAAAAGAGGAGTAACTTGAGCTCTGCGATCAGCATCACCACCTCTAGGTAGAAACACAACAACAACAACAACAAAGGCAACTAAATAAATTTAAAAAAAAAACGGCACAAAAGTCGTAGAGCAGTTTCGGAATTCCAACAAATCACTGAATGCAACGCATTTGAATATCGCATTTCAGCGCTACGTAGAAAAAAATCAAGCAGTTGAGAAAAGCGAGGCAATTGCATGCGTCGAACGAAAGCAAAGAATGAGTCAAGCAACACCGCTAGATATGTATGTACGTGTGCTCAGATAGTTGCCGGCTACAACATTTCACCGGCAACTAAAGCAACAATAACAGAGGAAAAACTGCAAGAGGTAGCGGGGGGGAGGAGGGGGTCGGGAACTAACAATCAAATATCAAATGTTGCATTCACCGACGACGACGTGTACATTCCTCAGTTGCATATTTCATTAAGGCGGCAGTGGACAGCATTTGTTGTTGTTGTTGTTGCTAGGCGATTATGACGATATCGCTGATCACACCGATCGACTGACTAACACAACTGATGTCAACTCAAACGCTGTGTCGATGAGTTATGCGATGATCATCAAACACTAATTGCTACTGTGGCGTGCGTTAGAGAAAACAGCAACAACAACAATGTTAACAACAATGTTAACAACAACAACAACAAACGCCAAATCAAGTCAATGTTTTCACTAGCGTTTATTATGTTTATCAATTTTCAATTAATATATTCACGCTAGCTACTACACTAACTATTTGGATATTGTTAATGTCAGAGCTCGAATATGTAGTATTTCGCTCACTCAGCGCAGAAAACTTTCGTCAACTTTCATAAATAAAAAATAATAATAAAAATAAGTATATGTATATACAAATTATGGTGAAAATTTCATGTAGATATGGAAAAAAATGAAATATTTAAAGGCAAGCAGTGAGTAGTGATCAACGAACAGCGAAATTGTCTCCGATCGAAATGCAAAAAAAAAAACAAAAAAGAAAAGCAGGAAACGCATTTACTGACTCGAATTGCCAAAGAAAAATGGAAATGCATCGTCGCTGTTGGATAAATGAAAGTGAATGCACACAGTCGACGGACGGCACACATAGCGGAGGCGCAAGCTTTTCACATTTTTCACTTTTAGCCATTTTATTTAGCCATCCCATCCCGTCTGTCGTTGTTTATGATTATTGCCTTCATTGACTTGATGATTGCCGCTAGATTATTGCTATTGTCGCACAAAGTGTGGTTGTGTTGCAGCAACTCAACTCGCTGGTCGACTGACTGTCTTGCAGGCTGACTGGATGTGCGTTTGTTTGTTGGTTTGTTTGTTTGCCTGGGCATACGCGCATGCGCACATTTTATTGCGCCATAAATGCAAAATTTTCACCAAATGTACAACGGCAAAAGCCAAGCGATTACAAAAATTTAATGCCAACAACATTGCGGCGTAGTTTTGCCGCTAAATATCTGTAAATATTTGCTGTCACTTTTGTTGGCGCGCGAAAAATGCGTGTTCGATTTGGTGGTGATAATTTAATTAAAAACGGGAGGTTAGTTCCCAAGGATAGCCAATAATTTTTTTTTTACTGATACTGCTTTATTGATGTTGTTATTGCATTAAAAAATAACTATGAAAGTAGTTCAACATAATTTTAGCATACAATTATGTTTTAACGAATAATAGAACAAATTAGTAAGCAAAAAACATACTTTTTCCCAGGCAAAATTAATTCTAAAAAATTCTAAAAAAAAAAGTTTAAACTGTTACGAGAAAATGTCAAAAAAGCTCAAGCTGTGACCAAAAACGTTTGCAAATGTGCCTGGAAATTGTAAGGAATCTCGAAAATCCGGATGATTTCCGAAAGCCTCCAAGAAGCCTCGGAATTTCCCACAGAAAATTTCGAAAAAACAAGAAAATCCCTAAAATTCTCGAAGAAGCCCAAACAGACAAAGTTCCGAAAAGTCCTGAAAAAAACCCAAAAAGCTACCTAAAAATTAAAAGAAAAAACAACAAGAAAAAATCTCAAATAAGCCCAATCAGCCACGACAAAGAGTTCTGAAATCTGTAAAATCTCGAGAACATCTGAAAATACCGATTAGTTTCGAAAAAATCAAAAACTGTGGAAAATTCGAAAAAAATCTTCAAAAATCTCGAAAAACCGTAAACAGGCAAAAAAAATCTGTAAAAGCCCGATGAAATTTAAAAAAGGCTCGATAAGTCACGAAAAAAACCAAAGTTTCGAAAAACATATACAAGTATTAAAAATCCCAGGAAAATTTTCTGAAATCTCGAAAAATGATAAACAGTCACGATAAACGATAAATGATCCCCACAAGTCTTAAAAAAGGTCAAACAGTCACGAAACTAGTTCCGAAAAAAATCTGAAAGATTCCGAAAACATATCTAAAAACCCGTAATCAAAAAAAAAAACTAACGAAAAAAATATTAGAAATACCAAGAAAATCTTCAAAATTCTCGAAAAGCCCAAATAGTTAACAAAAAACTCTGAAAAATAATGCTAAAATATAAAAAAACGAAGTTTCGAACAGAAAACAAATCCTGCTAAAATTTCCAATAGCCTCGAAAAGACCTGAAAAATCATTAATAACGCTGACGTTTCGCAACGAATAAATAAAAGTATGAAAAATCCTGAGAAAATTGAAGGATCCACAAAAATATCTAATAAGCCCAAGCATTCATGAAAAAAGTCCCGAAAAATTCTCAAAAATCACCAGAAAAACTCGAAGAAGCGAACAGTGATGAAAATATCCCGAAAATTTTCGAAAAACCTAGAAGAGTTTGAAAAATCCCACAAAATTTTCAAGAGTCTGGAAAAGGCGTAAGCAGTTAACAAAAACTTCTGAAAAATCCTGCTAACATTTTAAAAAGTCACGAAAAAACCCGAACAGTCACGAAAAATCCTGAAGTTCGAAACAAAAATATTAAAATTTGAAAAATCTCGAGAAAATCTTCGAAATTCTCGAAAAAGGATAAAGCGTCAAAACTCGAAAAGTTCCGAAAAATATCGAAAAATCCCTAAATGCACAAAATATCCTGACAAATCTCAAATCCTGTAAAAGGCCAAAAAGTCACGAAAATAATTCGAGGCGTTTTAAAAAGTAAACAAATCTAAACTGTCACAAAAAGTTCCGATAAACACCCCAAAAAAAATGCGAAACTGTTCGAAAAATCTGGAAAAACTCCGTAAGGTCGAAAAACTCCGGATGACTTCCGAAAACCACTCAAAAAGATTTCAAAAAAGCTTGAAATCGCATCATGAACTTCATTAATGTCTGAAAAGTAGAAATTATCGGTCTTTAATTCCATAATATATTTTAAGTCAAATCAAGATTTCTAATACGACTTGTACTTCGAAAAGCGGTACAACAATTTTCTTACTATGTGCTTTTGGTTTCAAACTCCAAAACTAATTTCAAATTATGGACTTGAAGATTGCATTTTTTTTTCTTAACTAAAAAAAAAAAGAAACTCCAAAATTTTTCTCTGAGTTGAAATTTGGTAATATAAAAAATGAGTAAACATTCTTCTTTCTGTATACATAGATAGGAACAATCGCCCGTAGTTTAAAAGGAGGGCTGTTTCCAAAATATATCTTCGGCATATTAACGTTACTGTTACGCTTTAAGCTAATTAAGTTTACTACAATTTCCAACGACTTCATTTAATCTGCCCTAATTTAATACTGCAGGGATGTGTCAAATTGACTTGACGCGACTTGACCTGATTAGACGTGAGTCATTGACAAAGTTAGATGAACAGTTTACTTTTAGGAGGTTAATGTGTACAATATACTAAGTTTATATAATAAGTATTTATTAAGCTGAATTGTTTGCTTACAAAAATTTACGCAACACACTTTGTTTGACAAGGTCAGAACCCACAACTTCATTAATTTGCTAAGAGTATTGACGTGTTTGTGCACTTTCATCTAATTAATTCTAATAGAATTCTATATAAGTCGGCATATGCCATCAAATTAAATAAACCATATACCACCTACATATGTACGTGTTTAATCCTGTTACAGTATGGCAAAATAAATATTGAAACAATTTTCCACATTTGCTTACCATGCATTCTAATACTTTTTTACGCACGTGCATACATAAATATGTATGTACATTAAAGCGAACCATATTACAAGCAAAAAAAAAATTCAACAATTTTTAACATAGTTCCACTGGAATAAAAAATTTAGTGATTTTTGGAGAGGTTTACAGGGCAATTCTGGCAAAGTCTTTTGTGAAACCAATTCAAAGATAAAAAGTATTACATTAAAAAAAGCTCCCTGCCAACTTTCACGGTGAAAAGCTCTTATGACAGAAAGTACTTTAGCATGTTCCAAATGGAGATTTATATCATTTTGCTCACACTGCAACAACCGCAATAGCCGAGTGAGCCAAGCACTGGCGGGTCATTCGCGACATCAGAGGTTCGAATCCTCGGTTAACGGAAGAAAACTATGTTTTTTATTTAATTTTAACTTGTAGAACCTTACTTTATGTATTATTTCTTTTAGATTTCTGTTTGTAAAAAGAAAGATATATATTTTTTTCGTTTAATTTGTATTTTTTCTTACTTTAACTAAATTTATTAAAACAAAATATTATTTTTATTTCATTTAAGTTTTAAAAACTTATATTATTTTTTCTCTTTTAAAATTAAATTTTTTTATATTTAAGATTTTATTGCTTTAAAAATATATTTTTTTTAATTTCACTTCGTTTTTAGAAACTTATTTGATTTATTTTTTATGTTAATTCTTTTTCCTTTTAAATTTAGTTTTTTCTTTTAATTTTTAGTTTTTGTTGCTTCGAAAACAAAAACGTATATCTTTTAATTTCGTGCAATTTTTAGAAACGTATTTTATGTATTTTTTTCTATTGATTAAATTGTTTCATAAAATTTGTTTCCATTTTTCAATTAATTCCTTTAATTTTTTAATAGTTTTTTCTTTTTGAATGGAATTTCCTTTTAATTTTTAGATTTTATTGTTTTAAAAAGAAAAATACTTTTTTATTTACTTAAATTTTTAGATTATTTTTTTTTTTAATTCAATTAATTTTTTTTATTGTTTTATGATTTTATTGTTTTAAAAAGAATTTGTCTTCCGAAAGACTGTGGGGAGTTGGAAAGCAGTTGCCAGAATTACCCTGTTAATTTACTACAGGAGGATTAGAACTGAGATCTGTTGCCTAACTAGTAGAACGGGGTACTTGAGGTCAACTATCTTAAACAAAAAAAAAAAAAATTGTCTCCTCGAGACAAGAACATCGATATATGATTCATTAAGATCCGACTACGTTTGAACAAAAAATAAACGTTTTTTTCGAAATTGCCTAACAAAAATAATTTAGACTCAGTGGTGCAGGCGAGCTTTTTTGCTGATACAGTCTAATGTACATACATATTTACATACGCAAGTGTGTATGTAGCACACCACGTCAAGGTCAAATTTTAATATCCTGTCAAACGCACGAGCAACTCCACTCAACCCAATGGTGTCACCATCAATAAATAACAAATGCACAAAAATTTAAGGAAGAAGCAGAAAAATACTAACAAAAGCTTATAAAAGCACTCAAATAAAGTGTTGTGTTGCTGCTACTCGAAGCCGAGCTGTTGTCAAAAAAGTGTATGTATGCATACAAGTATACTTTTAGGAGGTTAACAGCCTCGTGCCACGCTGACTGCGCGTGAGACCTTGAGAATCTTTCGGTGGCAAAATTAAGTGAGTGAGCCCGCTACGCATTTGGGTGGAAATATTTAACTAAGCAAGAATTTGCTTTCACTCTTTCCGTGGATGTATTAGGGAGGTAGGTAGCTACTTACACCCCGCGACAAAAGATAGCACATCAACATTTTT
>NW_023458555.1:15112307-15123241 GCF_013731165.1 Rhagoletis pomonella | reverse complement strand
CGTAAGTACATACGTATTATTATTAAAGCTGTCATTATTTTGCTAGTACTCGTCACTTCTAGTTTTTGTTTTGCCAGCCAGCTAGTTGTTTTTAGTTTTTGTTTTTGTTTTTGTTTTTTTGCGCTGTGACGCAGCTTTACCACCACCACCACCACCACCACCTGTCCGGCAAACAGCTTTTGGTATGGATTTCCTATTTGCTGTCTGTTCGCTTGTCACAGCTGTCAGCCAACTTGTTTGTCTGTCTGCTGCGCGTTGCTCTTCACTTGCGCCTCAGCCGCTCGCTCGCTCACCTGCGCAGGTGCCACATGTGTCTCGTGTCTTGGCATGTGCTTGGGCCCCCCTCTTGACTTGTTTTTGTTAGCGCTTGCAGTTCTCTCCGCGTGCCGTTGGCTGGCATGTTGTTTCGGATTTATTTAGATTATTTTTATTTTTATTTCCTTTTTTCTTTTTAATTCTTTCATTTTATTCCACCATTGCTGCCAATAAGTCTTTTTATTTTATTTTCGAAATAATTTTCCACTTTTGCGTTTGGCTGAGATTATTGCTCTAAATTGGAATAGGTAAATAATTCCATGCAAAGTACATAATAAACAATCTAAAATCTATTTTCACACTTTTTGTATTCGCTAAAATTTTTTTTCAGAAATTGGTGTTTTGAAACAAAATTAATTTATTTCAGACTGAGCAGTTTTCGAAAAGAACCTAGAATACAATTAATTCAATTGGCCTCCTTGAACTAAATCATTGATACATCTGAAAAGCGTATGGTCGTTCTTCTGGCATTGCAGCTACAATTCTGCGTTGGGGTCGCACAGTGTATCGACTATTTGAAGGCAGGTGAAAATAATTGACATATACACTAATTTTACTAAGGAAAAATGAACTCTTGTGGACGGAAACATAAATTTAATTTTTTTTTTTTATTTCGATGAAATTTAGTCCGTACGCTACCTTTTATTAGAAAACCCTAAATATAAAATTTGGTGAAGATTGGATCACAAAAACACGTAAAAAATGTGGGCCCAATCATTAAATCTGATGGAATTTTGGTTAATTTTTGTTTTCCGATTTCCACTATCAGAAAAGCAAAATTTCTCCCCAATTTTTTCGAATTTTTTTTTTTATAGGGAGTTCACTGCCAGCAAAAAAAATTGCCAAAAATCAGCGGGATTTTCCAGCAGCTTGTAACTTGCACTACTTTAGACTACAATTAAATACGCCACAAAACTGCATATCAACATTTTTTCTATAGAACCTGATTAAAAAGTTTGAAATTTTGATTAAAATTTGCAAAATATTTATAATTTTTTTACAAAGATTTCAATCTCAATTTCTTTGGTGTTTGTTGTATAACCAGCAGGACTTTTATAAAAAATAATAAACATTAAATAAAAAAATACAGATAGCCAAAACTGATCAGAAATATCGCACTACTATTATTTTATGGACCACTGTACATAATACACAGTGCGACAAAAAAAAATAACTCATAAAACAGTGGGCCAAATATAGTAAAACTGCATTTTTAAGTTTTACTCTCTGCCGTCGGGGCTATTTTAAAAAGGACTTTGTAGTTTCAAAGATATGATTCATTCCAAAAAAAATATTTAAAAAATTCAGTGCAATGCAGAATAACAATATGGGTACCAAATGAAATAAATTGTTTGGTTCGCAAGGAAGAATAGGTATTGAAAATGGCCTTTTAATAAATTTCCACCTTCCACCCCCTCCAGCATAGGCCGTAGAAGAAATGAAAATAATAAAAAAAAACCGTAATGAAAATGTCTCTTTTTTGAATTCTGGACGTGACTGAAAAAATGTAACAACTTCCCAAAATGCAGGTCCATGCAGCTGATTTTTCTATATATTGCGCTACATGCTTGCCAAATATGAACAAAGAAATCTGAAACGATTTTTGTTTTTTATTATAATCCCCACTAATTTTTTGTTTCTCGATTTTAAGTAAATTTTTATTTGACTTTGATTCCACGTGACGGAAAACCAACCATATGTATCAGAGATGTGCCCTTATTTTTGACATGGTCTAATCAGAAATATAACTTACTTTAAAGAGTGAAAAAAAAACTTTGACGAGCGCTATCCATTTTCATTATATTCCATTTCAAAGTTAGTGAAAAAGAACCTAATTTGGTGTGAATTAAAAAAGCGCTTAATACATGTTAGTTTGGCAGCTTATAACTCCCATAGTTTTCATTATTTTTCCGTAAAATTTTAAATCTTTTAGTTAGACCTTAGCCAATTAAAGGCTTTACTCAGATTTCGTGGTTCGTTACTTTGCATTTTGGTATTTTTGGTCGCACTCGTGAAACCGTGCGGTGTTATCTTTGATTTTTACTCCATTTCCTGACAATGTGTGAGTTTTGGAGGCATCAGTAACAATTCTTAGTACGGGCTCAGCACTCAGCCTCCGGGATATCGACGTGGTAGATCTCCGCAAAAAAGGTTATGGTTTGAACTAAGTAATATTTCCAATGGCTATGTAATGAATTTATATTTACATGCAATGTTAATAAGGTAAGGTCTTCCTTTTCATTTTTTATCGGAACCAAAAAAAAAAAAACTATCAGATCCAGATTACAAATTTTGTTAATAACACCAAACAACTAAACAACTCAGTACTCCATCATTAGAGCCATCCAAGTAGCAAGAGATTACGTTTGCCCATGAAAAAAGCACATTTATGAATTTTTTGTCGCAAATAGATAAGGTTATGTACGTACATACATATGTACATACATATATAAATATGCATGTATTTAAGTACGAAAATATTTATTTTTTGCATACAAACGACAAAATTTCATGGCTAAAATTCTGATTACTTAACGCCGTTGAAGTACATTGGTATTATGGCACGTATACGTCATGGCTGACTAGCTACTATAGCACATGCTCATCGTGCGCTGAAGCAATGAAAATGAGGCATACATACATACATAAGTACATAAATATAGTTCATGGGAAGGTTTGTATGTATGTATATATATATATATATATTAGTAAGCTTGCTAAGCACTTACTCAGATTATTATTTGATGCATTTTGTGGCCAAAACGACCCTCACTTAGTGTGGTGTCTGATAACAATTTGCGGAAATAGTAGAGCAGACCAGTGAAACTAACACGCACACAAATCCATAAAAGCAAATGCTGGAGCAGAGTATTAAGCAAAAAAAAAACAAAAAACTACTCGCAGATCGATGGACAAATTGAAGTGGCGACCGCTTAAAGCACGTCGATTTTGTAGATAGTGAATGTATATGTATGTACATACAGTGACCCAAACAAATGACCACGTTTTGATTTTTTTTAAATATTCGCAATGTTTCTGGAGCCAAATTGTTACATATTTTTCTATAAAAATACAGTCTTAGCTTTAACCAAACCCGTAAAAATCACAGTTTTAAACTAAATATAAAACTTAGAAAAATTCCACAAATTTTCATCAAAATTTCAAATTTTTAATCCGAATCTATAGAACATTTTTGGGTATGCAGTTTTATAGCCCATACAATTTTAGTCCAATGAAATGCAAGCTTCAAACGGTTAAAAAATTCCGTTGATTTTTGAGAATTATTTTTTGGTGGGGGGCTTTTGCACATTTTTCCATGTAAGCTTGAATTTCTTATGAAATAAAATGCGGGAGACCGTTAGTAAGAAAATTTTCCAAAATCATCGCCAGTTTTTGTAAATTGCACTTGTTGTATAAAAAAAGGAAAAGCAGCCTTTAAAAGAAAAATCTTAAAAATCAACGAAATTTTTCGGCCTAAAGCTTGCGACAATATTTTTATAGAATAATAACAAAAAAAAAATTAATTCAAAAAACATTATGAATATTAAATAAAAATAGAAATCAACACGTGGTCACTGCTTTGAGTCACTGTATGTAATTTAGTAATAAATATTTAAATGGCGATGACACATTCACTACCCACAACCCTGAAAGCGGCAGCAAAGTCCAGTTGAGTGATTCGCTATAAAGTTAAGGGCAATTAATTGTATGAGGACTTTGATGAAAGGAACTAAAGGTGAAAGGAATATAAAGGTAAAAAAAAAAACAAACCATGGCAAAACAAAATGCTACTCCACAAACTACACACGAAAGCAGATAATCGCTTAGCATTTAAATTTTCGCAAATTGCTTCTTTTTTGCCACCTTTTTTATACCCGAGCGCACTTGTGCACAAGGGTATTATAACTTTGTTCGCATAACGGTTGTTTGTAACAGGCAAAACGAATCGAGATAGATATAGACAAATGTATACATAAATGATCAGGATGAAAAGAGAAATCGATTAAGCGGTGACTGTCTGTCCGTCCGTCCGTCCGTCCGTCCGTCCGTCCGTCCGTCCGTCCGTCTGTGCACACGATAACTCGAGTAAAAATTAAGATATCTTAACGAAACTTGGTACGTGTACTTCTTTCGGGCGTAGGACGGATGGTATTGAAAATAGGAAAAATCGGACAATAACCACGCCTACCTCCCATATAACGGTAATTTTAAGAAATACGAAAACTGCGATATTTTAGTAACTACTGAAGATTATTCACTCAAAATTGACATTTGCAATAACTTTTAGACAAAAAATAAGAATATTATAAATTTTTGAAAAATGGGCGTAGCCACGCCCACTTATGGTTACATGTGTATATCTTGGCAACCGCTGCACTGATTTCTTCCAAACTTGGCACAGTTGTTGGCTTTGATACAGCATACCAAATGGCCGAAAATTTTTAAAATCGGACAATAACCACGCCCTCATTCCATATAAGGGTAATTTAGAGAAATACGAAATCTTCGATAAATCAGTAAATATTAAAGCTAATTTATTCAAAATTGACGCTTGCAACCATTCTTTACCAAGAAATACGTTTATGATAAAATTTTGGAATATGGGCGTGGCACCGCCCACTTATGATCACATATATGTATCTCGGTAACCGTTCCACCAATTTGTACCAAACTCGGTATGGTTATTGTGCTTGCCACATAAAAGCAAAGCGTTGAAAATTATTGAAATCGGCCTAAAATTACGGCCGCTTTTCATATAACAATAAATTTCAGAAATGCTTGAAATTTCAATATTTCGAAATTCAAGGACGCTAACTTACTCAAAATTGATACACCCCGGCTTACCATGTAGCGGTAGCTTGCGGAAAGGTGAAAAACATATATTTAATACTTGCGCCGGGTATTTAATGTTCGGCTCCGCCCGAACTTAGACTTTCTTACTTGTTTTTTTTGCAAATGTCTGCTAAGGCAGCTGTGGCGTGGTGTAGCATATGAACCGCATTGCACTTAAAGTGTGTGGCACGTACATAGTACGAAATAAAAGCCACCAAAAAGCACTGTTATTGTTAATGTCAAACGTTAAAGAAATCATTACTTAGCGCATTAGCACACACCACACATTTACTGCTACGTGAGTATTTTCTCAAAAAAAAAAAAACAAAGCGCAAAAAGAAGGAAACGAAAAAAAATAACACGGCGATACATCAAATGATATGCGAGCGACCGAAGAGAAGACAAAAAGTGATTTTAAAATTTTATATATAGTAATAAAATATCATAAAATAACGTACGTGACAAATGACAAGAGCAAATGTGTATACATTGGCAATGTCGTAGCTATAATGGCCCTCTTAGAAGTACATGTATCAATGATTTATGCATGCTTATTAGGGTGGTCCAAAAAAGGGAAAATCGACACTTTAATGCCCTTACCCCCTAGGATTGTTCTATACTGAGAAAAATTATACCCCTGTTTTTTTTTGCTTTGAAATCCAAAAACGTTTAGAGGTCGCTCAAAGCGCTTAAAGTTTTCCATGCATATATGAAAAAATAAAAAATTTTGTGGAAATGGTATAGAATTCTCCAATAATAGTATTCGATCGGAAAGCTTTGTTTCGTTTCAGGAAACTTGCAATAATAAATAATGTGCAATTGTTTATTTAACCATTTTATAATATTTACTATTTTTTATGGGTCCATTTAAAAACCCCAAAAAAATCAAAGTTTGCACAAAAAATAGTTAATATTAAAAAATGGCTGCTGAAGAGAAACAGACTTTTTCGATCGAAAAATATTGCTTTTCAAGAATTCTAAACCATTTTTATAAAATGTATGCAAACTTGTAGCGCTTTGAGCGACCGCTAAATATTTTTTTTATAAAAAAACGGGAGTATATTATTAAAATGCGGACTAAACTTTTTCACACGCATTTTTGGACAACCCTAATGTGCATATATGCGCAACATAAGCGTTACACATAATTAGAGCAGTTATGGCGCTGATAATGATAGTAAGTGATGATGGGTTCCTTGAAAGAAAGAAGGTTTAAAAAGGAAAAGACTTTTATTTTATTGCCATTTATTTTAGCTTCGCAAAATATGTAATGCAATTATTCATTCAAATCGGTTAGTGTGAAAAAAGTAGGGGGCGTGCGTTGACAAATAGCTTCTTATTGACTACTTGTAGGCAAGAAAAATACGGAAGCCGCACAGTGGAAGGTTTGCATAAAAGTTTGCTCACAATTTATTTAAGCCTCGCGCCGAGCCTTTCTACAAATTTCTGCTGCTTATCTGGAAGTTGTCAGGCAAATGTGATTGTACGGCTTTCTGACATGGTGAAGGACTTGGGCTTTCATTGAAACCCATCGTAGAGTCCAGAAGGCAACAGTAGCCTTATATTTTATTATATGTATGGGGTCCTCTTCTAATGGAACGCACTAGACAAGGCCTTCATCGTCCAGTAGCTGGAAGGAGTGCAAAAGAGCTGACTTAATTGGAATAAGTGGATCACTTCGAACTACTCCTAATCTAGTGCTTAATGCTATGTTAAATGTTGTGTCCGTAGAGCTAGGGCTTGGTGGGGTAGGCTTTAAGTTCACCTTGAGCTATAGGCGCGCCAGTTTTCTAAAAAAGTTTCCAGTTCCTACCGACTCAATATAGATTACTGCGCGCCGATTTTGGGTCCGAAGGAATCACTCACCTCCCATACTCCAGCAAGAGAAGGCTAGGAGTGGTGCAGTATTTGGAATTGGGGCCCTGTAAACGTATTTACGTATGGATCAAAGCTCGTTGGGAGGGCAGGTGGAGACGTCTTCTGCGAAGAACTCTCTATCAACCTGAAAATTAGGCTATCGAATCACTATAGTATTTTCCCAAGCAGAGGTAACCGCAATATAGGAGGTTTCGGATTGGTTGCTCTCAAGTGTAACATCTTTGAAGGAGTTGATTATCTATTCCGACAGCGAAGTAGTTATCGAGGCTCTTGGCTTACTGTTGGTTCGCTGGAGGACGTCGACATCTTTGAAGGAGTTGATTATCTATTCCGACAGCGAAGTAGTTATCGAGGCTCTTGGCTTACTGTTGGTTCGCTGGAGGACGTCGATCGCATCGGAATACTAAACTTTCAACCTCATTTGGGTTCCGCGTCACACTGCATGGCCGATGCGCTGGAAAGACAGACAACCCTTGAGGAATTGCTCAAGGGTAGAAAGTCTGATTGTTCCCCTGACCTAATGCTGGACTACTTCTGGCCATGTGTAGGCCGCGATGTCATCGTTCTGTTTCTACCCGCTCACTCTTCCTTGCGCCGATTCTGTGACGTTCTCCTTTCCCTCTCTCCTCTACCCACGGAGGCGGTCGTCTAACCTAAGCTAACCTTCCTGACATTCACCCAGAAAGGATGCTTACAATGGGAAACTACTGAGCATTTCTACGAGTGACATATCACATTTTCCATAGACTCCACGCCTTCCTAACCTATTCGGACCTAAGAAACTTCTCACAATTGAGAGATTACGGTAAAGGGAAATTGGAAGAAAAAGAAGTACGGTCATCCAAAGCCACACTACTGTGCGCCGGAGAAAGGTTGAAAAGAAAAACACATTATGTACTCGTATCATCTTAACCAATCGATTTTTGAATAAGCACGTACTCCGCTGCACACAAGCTTGTGGGTGGTAATTGCTTGCGCTTAAACGCCCACTTTATGAGTGTGGGAAAATGTTTGGCGACTGGTGACAAAACGAGACGAGACGTTGCAGCGCAAAGTAGACGCTTGTTGCCTACAGATCGTAAATCGAAAGCGCCGCTTTCATTTCACTGCATGTGTAGACTGCATAGCAGTAGTGGCCGGCACATCCGCTTGCAGTTAGCTGGCGCATACTCGTCGATCGGCTGTTGCAGCTCGAAATACTTGTACTTTCATTACCATTTCCATATCCATATCCATTTCGATTTCATTTCATTTGCAACATTTCTTCATAATTTTTTTAATTTTTTTTTAATTTTTTTTTTTTATAACTGCCTTTATTTTCTTTTTTGATCGCCTCAATCGTTGTGCACAAATCTCGAAAAAGTTTTCTCCTTTTCAAAAGCACTTTTTCTACACAAGTTTTACATAATGCTTCACATTCACCAAACACCAGCATGGTATTTAATCGCAACAACAGCAACAGTAACAAACGCCATAGTAAGTAGCCGGTAAAACTTTCTTCCGAAATCGAGGAAAGCAAAAAAAAAGCAGCGACGGCGTTGGAAGTTGCTTTGCAAATAGGCTACACAGCTTCACCTTGTGTGTGTGTGTGTGTGTGTGTGTGTGTGTACTTTTCGGCCGCTGAATGTTGTGTAATGCGCCTATCTCATAGATATTTATTTTAATGCCAACATTTGTTAGCCATAGGGTCCAAGCGGCCAGCAACAACAAAGGAAATGGAAAAGCCCTTTTACGCTGGCTATCTGCCACGCGTTCGCTGTCAATCTTATTTAGAAAAAAAAAAAAAATATTTCAAAATGACTATTACTACAAATTTAAAGGCATTTTATATTCAAATTTCTCACTGCAGTGTTGTGCAACATTTTGAAGTTAAAACAAAAAAAAAACAAGCAGCGCCCACCAAAACGCTACCGCAAACCACTTGAAAGTAATCCAACAACAAAGGAAGCTTGCGCTGTAAGACATCGAAATCGCCTAAATTTTACTTTTTTTGTTGTTGATGTTGATGGATTAATTGTCTGTGAAATGTTGCTGCTATTTTTTGGGCATTTTCATTTCTATCGTTTAGTTTATTTTTTCTTATCGTTTTGCTTTCCTAATTCGGAAAGTGGAAAACGCTTTCGTTTCTATTGTCGCTGATGTTGTAACGCTGCTTATAAGCTAATAATCCAAGTGGCAAATGTATCGCATCGAAGTGCAAATGTTCGTTTCGTTTTTTTTTTTTTTATTCCACAATGGACCTCTGCACAGCGCACAGTGTGATTTTTGAACACTCTATGCGAATTAAACGTAGCGCTTTCGACAAAAGCAGCATTTTGATATGAAAGCTAATGTTTTATCGCTTTAATGGAAAAATATTGGCATTGAGCCAAAAGTAACTGCTTGACCTCAAAGAAATTGGTGTTCTTGGAAAAAAATTAAAAATCCACCGCATTTGTCCAAAAAAAAAAAATCTGTGTATGTTTTATTACACTAATATTATTGAGTTTGAGACGAGAAGTACGATTGCACTGTTTAAAAATTTTATATATTCAACTAATTAGTATTTAACGAAATATTCAAGTGAATTTTTTAATAAGTCATAAGTCATTTTCTCCAGGTTTCTCCAATAAAAAATTTATGTTTAATTCAAGATAATTATACATTTTAAAGTATAACACTAAATATTCAACCCGACCGCATCCGACATTTTGTTTAAGACCCGATTTCGTACCATAAAATATTAAATGTTTTTCTGAAGATGATTTTTTAATACTACTAATTTTATTTTTTTTTTACCAATTTCGTGTAAGATAAGCGTATACAGCGTGGCGACGAATAACTGTTACCCCTATTTTTATGAGAAATAAAAGGGTCCTTTATAGATTTTGCGAAAAAAGTATTTTATTGTTAATTTTCCACAGATTTTACTTCAGTTGTATTAATTAGTTTTTGAATATTAAATCCTTATTTACATTTGCTAGCAGTGTAAACTTTGAGAGAAAAATTCATTTGGCACGCAAGTCTTTTTCAGATACCAGATAAAAGCGCCAAAATAGTGCTCTAGTGTTTCTAAGACACTTTAAAGCTAGTCTAATCGCCACAGTTCCGGCTTCTTATTTATTTCGATACAACAAAAAAATGTAGTCCATAATGCCTCTTTCTATTTAATATTTAGGTATAACCATCTCATTTTAAAATGAAAGGCTAAAAAGCTGCCAACCATGGATCAGTTAGACGTCTAAGCGTGCAATGTTGCTGTCGCTGTCGTGTTGTTTTTGGATTTAATGGATTTCTTTATTATCATTCACAATTTCACAATCCAGCAATAATGTGATCATACGTCGTTAGCCATTGTTGGTGTTATTGTATTTATTTGTCTCTTCTCCTTCGCGGTGTTTGACAGCCCATTTCTTTGCTCTTTCACTGCAGCTTCCACATTTCTTTATATATTTTTCTCAATTTTGCTACTTTCAACTCGTTTGATTTTGGTTATTTGTTGGGTCGCTCGGTCGGTCGGTCGGTTGGTTGCACACAAACATACATACATACTTTATTGTATTGCCAAATCGCTGTGTGAAGTTGAAATCGTCGGCGTCACCGCCTACACCCTCGCCGCTGCTGTCATCGATATCCAACGCTTGGAGAGATTGCCACATTGCTGTGCTACAGTTGAAGGAAAGTTGTTAAGTTGCTTATCTCCTGTGCCTGCTAGGGAAAAGTCAATATTGATTTGTGTTTTTCGTTATTGTAAATATGTGGCCAAGTATGCGCGTTGTTTCTACATTTCTATTTTTTTTTTTTTTTTTTTTGGTAATTTGTTTATATTCATTGTTGCTGTTGTATGTTTGCTACACTGAATTAGCTTTGACCAGCAGAGCAGCGTGCGTTTGCAATTGCTTGGGAGCGTCGTCAGTCATGTTTGTGCT
>NW_023458555.1:15108117-15112207 GCF_013731165.1 Rhagoletis pomonella | reverse complement strand
GCGTGCGTTTGCAATTGCTTGGGAGCGTCGTCAGTCATGTTTGTGCTTTCACAATGCCCCCGAAAAGTCTTAGCAGCGAAAAAGAAAGGAGAAAATTAGAAAAGCAGAAGTCGCGCACTTTCTTAAAGAAATTAAATCTCACCCGTTGGTAGCGCAGTTGCGAATAGAAGACGAAAGAAATGCTTTCTTCTACTTCGGATTTTTGTGGTCACTTAACGATTTGACAGCTTGAAGCATGTCAGCCGACATAAAGAAAAAGTAATAGAATTTAGGAGTAGTAAAAACTTCTTGCTGCGAGTAGAAAATGTCAGTTGACAGCGATGCTTGTTGGCAAAAAAAAAAAACAAATAAAATGAATTAATAATAAGTGGATGAATTTTATAGAAGAAATACCAATTGGTCACGATGCGATAGAGAGCGCGCATTACTTACATTACCCCTGTCTAAAGCATTTTTGCAAGGTAATTAAAAAAATATATATATACATATATTTTTTTGTCTGAACCCAGGGGTGCCCTTTTTACATTTTTCAGTGGCACCTACATTCGGCAATAAAAAAATAAAATAGTTCTAATGGATTCATCAAAATACTTCCATAGCAAAAGTTTAGTGATTTTTTGGGAGTTTTACAAGGCAATTCTGCCTGCATATATGCAAGTCTTTTGTAAGACAACTGAAAGACAGTAGGCAAGACAGTTTGAAAGATTTTGTTTATTCTGTCACGAAAGTCTTACAACTGGCCCTTGCCAATTTTTCTTAAATTAATATTTTTTCTGTTTTTAATTTTATATAGTTTTTAGAAGGTTATTTTATTTATTTATTTTTTTATTTTTTTTTTATTTTTAATGATTTTTCGCTTTTATATTTCTTTTTTCCTCATTTTAAGATTTTAATGTTTAATTTTTAGAAACATATTGAATGTATTATTTTCTTTTTAAATTTAATTTAATTTTAATGTTTAGATTTCCATGTTTTAGAAAAAAAAATTAATATCATTAAATTTTTAGGAACTTATTTTAATAATTTATTTTTTAAGTTATAGGCCGTATATTAAATAAGACATTAAACGTTTTTCAGATTTATTTACTTTTATTTCCGTCGATATTTCGCCTTCAATCTGACAAAGCTAATAGTTCCTGAAGATGCCATTAGATTCTAGTAAAAAAAATGCAAGTTTGGAGTTAGTCAAAAATCACATTGATGTTTAGAGATTTTTTATTTTTTTTTTTTTGTTGAAGGTGTTTTGCATTTTTTCCCATAAAGAAAATATTTCCGAAAAAAAAAAATTTATGGAAGAGACTGCGTGAAAAACAAAATTCCAAAAATCAACGGTAATTCCTAACTACTTAAACCTTGCACTTTATTACAACAAAATTGATTGAGTTACAAATCTGCATACTAAAAAAAATTCTAAAAAATCTGATTAAAAAGTTGAAAATTTGCATGTTTTGCACAAAGTTTAAGAATTATATTTTATTTTATGTTTTTTGTTGTAGAATGAACCATATTTTGATACGAAATTTGCGGAAAAATATTAGAATAAAATTTTTTGCATATATGTATTGTGAAAAATTTGCTGTGCCAATACTACTTTGTTCCGGCAGTGTACATATGTTTCAGGGATGCCAACTCATTTTACAGCGTTGCCACAAAGAAGCGTAACAAAAAGCGTGGTGTAAAGGCAGAAAAAATCAATTGGCTAACCGCAAAACGCGAGTGAAAAGTGTTTAAAAACCAAAAAAAGAAATAAAGTGTAAAAACCAAAGAGCAAGCAGGGTAAGAGATACGTAATGTATGCATAAACACATACAAATGTTTATTTACCGGAAGAATAAGGGACGGAAAATTGAGGAAATGAAATTGCAAAAGCTGCGGTTGAACTGACAATAGGGTGTTAGCGTAAACAGGCAGGGTCAAAGTAAGATTTCCGAGTCTGCCGCTTACTATTTTTGTTTGCTTAAGGAAATGGCTGCACAGTGTTAATACTTCTACACACTTACAAAGACAAAAGTACTGCAAGTTAGACAATTATTAGACAGTTTAAAAGAGTTTGTTTGTTCTGGCACGAAAGTCTTACAAAAAAAGCTCGCTTGTTAAAGCTCTTTTGACAAAAAGCACTTGGGCATGTCACACTCAACAGTGGCAATAGCCGAGTGAGTAAGCACTAATGCTCCATTCGAGAGATCAGGGGTTCAAATCTTCGGCCAGCATATTTTTTTATAGTTTCAAAAAGAAAAATATTTATTTTATTAATTTAATTTAATTTTTAGAAGCCTATTTAATTGAATTTTCTTTTATCTAATAAATTTTCTTGTTTTACGAAGAAAAAAATATAATTTTTTTATTTACTTTAGTTTTAAGAAACCTAATTATTTTATTATATCTCTTGTTGATTGGGGTTTTTCGATTTTTCTTTTTTTTTTTCAAAAGAAAAAAATATTTTAATTTTAATTTGATGTAATTTTTGTAATTTTTAGGAACTTATTTTTTTCGTTTTGTCATTGATTTTATTTTAATTCTGAGATCTTATTGTTTTAAAACGAAAACAATTTTTTTACTTCAATTAGTTTTAGGAACTTTGCTTTCTTTAACGGAATTTGCTTTTGATTTTTAGAAACTTATTTTTTTCATAATTTTTTTTATTTAATTAAGTTTTATTTTAATTTCTGCATTTTATTATTATAACATTTTTTTTTAATTCAATGTAGTTTTTAGAAACTGTTTTTTTTTATTTTTTTTTTTGTTTTAAAATAAAAATATTTTTTAATTTCATTTAATTACTAGGAACTTATTTTATTTGTATTCTTTTTTCAATAAATTATTATTGATTTTTATTTTCTTTCTCTTTTTAATTACATGTTTTTTTATTTTTTCCGTCCACAATACATTATATTTGTTCTCTTTATTTAATTATTTTTTCTTTTTTAATTTAAATGTTAAGACTTTATTGTTTTAAACGAATATTTTTTTTAATCTAATTCAATTTTAATTTTTAATTTTTATTGTTTTAAAAAGCAAAATACAGATATTTATTTGTACTTAATTTAATTTTTAGAAAACTGATTGCTAAAAATTTCGACATAGACAATTGTCTTACAATAGACTTCTATTGGAACTGTCCTGTAAACCAACTTTTACATTTCTAAGTAAAAGGAATGTCCAAACTAAATTTCATTATAATATTTCATATTTTCCCCCCTTAGTGTAAGAAGATCAAATATGAAATTTCACCGAAATGGAATCGCTTTTAATATTTACGCCCATACGAAAGGTAGGCGTGATAGTTGGACAAACTTCTACATATTTCACTTATCTTTTCTGAAAGCAGTTCTCATACAAAATTTCATTGAAATCTATGCACTTTTCATACCTATTTTTGACCAAACCGACGCGGGAGAGGTTACACTGTGCGGCTTTGACTTTAGTTACGGCTTAGGTGAAAACTTTAGCTTGACAGCGTCTGCCATAATGTGACACGCGAACGAGCATTTTCACAATTTCACATTACATAACCTCTGCTCTGCTACTTTTTCGCTTTCCACAGGAAAAGTTTTTCATTAAGTTTTTATATATATATATTTTATTTATATTTTTTTTGCGCACATTTCGGGCAACGAAGCCCAAGTTTGTTTAGATAGCTATGTAAGTTGCTCTTAGGTTCATTGTCAATTCATCAGCTACTCACCTGTCCATTGGTAGAGGTCTAAGGGCACAAGAGTCGAAAAGATGTTTTTTTTTTTTGCCAAAGTGACTGAGTGAGCTCCTCCTTTGAAAGCAACTATTTTGACACAAACTTTGGCCGTACACAAATCGAAAATATTAACTGTCTCCACTGTTACGCCAACTATGCATTAGGCATGCGGAAGGGCGGACCCAACGCTTGGCAGCAAGCGAGTGTAAGTAATGAGGTGCTATAAATGGCTTGAAAAATGCAAGGACTTCTGCCACGCTTTATCACCTTTTAATGGCGTCAAAACGATGGATCGATAAAATTGTAAAAGAAAACCATTACACACATTTTCTCTCCACTCCACCAACAACAACCGCAGTAGCAGCAATAACCACAACAATGTTGGTGTAATAAAAAAAA
>NW_023458555.1:15104240-15108017 GCF_013731165.1 Rhagoletis pomonella | reverse complement strand
TTTTTTTTATTACACCAACATTGTTGTGGTTATTGCTGCTACTGCGGCGGTTGTTGTTGGTGGAGTGGAGAGAAAATGTGTGTAATGGTTTTCTTTTACAATTTTATCGATCCATCGTTTTGACGCCATTAAAAGGTGATAAAGCGTGGCAGAAGTCCTTGCATTTTTCAAGCCATTTATGGCACCTCATTACTTACACTCGCTTGCTGCCAAGCGTTGGGTCCGCCCTTTCCGCATGCCTAATGCATAGTTGGCGTAACAGTGGAGACAGTTAATATTTTCGATTTATGTACGGCAAAAGTTTGTGTCAAAAGATTTGCTTTCAAAGGAGGAGCTCACTCAGTCAATTTGGCAAAACAAAACAACATCTTTTCGACTCTTGTGCCCTTAGACCTCTACCAATGGACAGGTGGGTAGCTGATGAATTGACAATGAACCTAAGAGCGACTTACGTAGCTGTTTACACAAACCTGGGCTTCGTTGCCCGAAATGTGCGCAAAAAATATGTGCAAAAACACATAAAGAAAAACTTTTCCTGTGGAAAGCGAAAAAGTTACAGAGCGGAGGTTATATAATGTGAAATTGTGAAAATGCTCGTTCGCGTGTCACATTTGGCAGACGCTGTCAGGCTAAAGTTTTCACTTAAGCCGTAACTAAAGTCAATGCCGCACAGTGCAACCTCTCCCGCGTCCGTTTGGTTAAAAATAGGTACAAAAAGAAAGTGCATAGATTTCAATGAAATTTTGTATGAGAACTGCTTTCAGAAAAGATAAGTGAAATATGTAAAAGTTTGTCCAACTATCACTCTTACCTTTCGAATTTCATATTTGATCTTCTTACACTAAGGGAGAAAAAAAAATGAAATATGATAACGTTGCTCTTAAAATTTATTTAATTTTAACAAAATTTAGTTTGGATATTCCTTTTACTTAGAAATCTAAAACTTGTTTTACAGGGCAGTTTTGACAAACGTCTTTTGTGAAGCAATTGTCTATATGTCGGAATTTTTAGCAATCACTTTTCTAAAAATTAAATTCAGTACATATAAATATACGTATGTATTTTGCTTTTTAAAACAATAAAACCTAAAAATTAAAAGAAAATTCAATTAAAAAGGGGGAAAAAATTAAATAAGTTTCTAAAAATTGAATTAGATTCAAAAAAATATTCGCTCAAAACAATAAAGTCTTAACATTTAAATTAAAAAAGAAAAAAATAATTAAATAAAAGCAAACAAATATAATGTATTGTGGACGGAAAAAAGAAAAACATATTTAATTAAAAAAGAGAAAGTAAAAATCAATAATAATTTATTGAAGAAAGAATACAAATAAAATAAGTTCCTGGAAATTAAATAAACTTAAAAAATATTTTTGTTTTTAAAACAAAAAAAAATTAAAAACAAAAAAAACCAGTTTCTAAAAACTACATTGAATTAAAATTTTATTTTTTTTTGTTAAAATAATAAAATGCAGAAATTAAAAATAAAACTTAATTAAAAAAGACAAATTATGAAAAAATAAGTTTCTAAAAATTAAAAAGCAAATTCCGTTAAAGAAAGCTAAGTTCCTAAAAGTAAATGAAGTAAAAAAAATAGTTTTCGTTTTAAAACAATAAGATCTAAGAATTAAAATAAAATCAATGAAAAAACGAAAAAAATAAGTTGCTAAAAATTACAAAAATTACATCAAATTAAAAATAAAATATTTTTTCTTTTGAAAACAAAAACAAAATAGAAAAAATCCAATTAACCAGAGATACAATAAACTAAAGTAAATAAAAAATTTATATTTTTTTTCTTAAAACAAGAAAATCTATTAGATAAAAGAAAATTTAATTAAATAGGTTTCTAAAAATTAAATAAAACTACTAAAATATATATCTTTCTTTTTTAAACTATAAAAAGTATGATGGCCGAAGATTTGAATCTCTGATCTCTCGAATGGAACGTTAGTGCTTAGCTCACTCGGCTATTGCGATGGTTGAGTGCGACATGCTCAAGTGCTTTTTATCAAAAGAGCTTTAACAAGCGAGCTTTTTTTGTAAGACGTTCGTGCCAGAACAAACCAAATCTTTCAAACTTACGTGCCTAAATACTGTCTTTTAATTGTCTAGCTTGCAGTAAGTGTGTAAGTGTGTAAGTGTGTAGAAGTGTTAACACTGTGCAGCCATTTCCTTAAGCAAACAAAAATAGTAAGCGGCAGACTCGGAAATCTTACTTTGACCCTGCCTGTTTACGCTAACACCCTATTGTCAGTTCAACCGCAGCTTTTGCAATTTCATTTCCTCAATTTTCCGTCCCTTATTCTTCCGGTAAATAAACATTTGTATGTGTTTATGCATACATTACGTATCTATTACCCTGCTTGCTCTTTGGTTTTTACACTTTATTTATTTTTTTGGTTTTTAAACACTTTTCACTCGCGTTTTGCGGTTAGCCAATTGATTTTTTCTGCCTTTACACCACGTTTTTTGTTACGCTTCTTTGTGGCAACGCTGTAAAATGATTTGGCATCCCTGAAACATATGTACACTGCCGGAACAAAGTATTGGCACAGAAAATTTTTCACAATACATATATGCAAAAAATTTTATTCTAATATTTTTCCGCCAATTTCGTATCAAAATATGGTTCATTCTACAACAAAAAACATAAAATAAAATATAATTCTTAAATTTTGTGCAAAACTCGCAAAAATTCAGCAAATTTTTAATGCAAATTTTCAACTTTTTGAGTATGCAGATTTGTAGCCCAATCAATTTTGTTATAATAAAGTACAAGGTTAAAGTAGTTAGGAATTACCGTTGATTTTTGGATTTTTTTTTCGCGCAGTGTCTTCCATAAAATTTTTTTTTTTTCGAAAATACTTTATATGGAAAAAATCCAAAACACCTTCAACAAAAAACAAAATCTCTAAAAATCAATGGGATTTTTGACTAACTCCAAACTTGCATTTTTTTTACTAGAATTTAATGGCATCTTCAGGAACTATTAGCTTTGTCAGATTGAAGGCGAAATATCGACGAAAATAAAAGTAAATAAATCTGAAAAGCGTTTAATGTTATATTTAATATACGGCCTATAACTTAAAAAATAAATTATTAAAATAAGTTCCTAAAAATGTAATGAAATTAAAAAAATGTTTTTTTTTCTAAAACAATGAAATCTAAAAATTAACAGAAAATTAAATTAAAAAAGAAAATAATACATACAATAAGTTTCTAAAAATTAAACAATAAAATCTTAAAATGGGGAAAAAAGAAATATAAAAGCGAAAAATCATTAAAAATAAAAAAAATAAATAAAATAACCTTCTAAAACTATATAAAATGAAAAACAGAAAAAATATTAATTTAAGAAAAATTGGCAAGGGCCAGTTGTAAGACTTTCGTGACAGAATAAACAAAATCTTTCAAACTGTATTGGCTACTGTCTTTCAGTTGTCTTACAAAATACTTGAATATATGCAGCCAGAATTGCCCTGTAAAACTCCCCAAAAATCACTAAACTTTTGCTATGGAAGTATTTTGATGAATCCATTAGAACTATTTTATTTTTTTATTGCCGAATGTAGGTGTCACTGAAAAATGTAAAAAGGGCACCCCTGGGTTCAGACAAAAATATATATGTATATATATATTTTTTTAATTACCTTGCAAAAATGCTTTAGACAGGGGTAATGTAAGTATTGCGCGCTCTCTATCGCATCGTGACCAATTGGTATTTCTTCTAACGGGTGATTTTTTTGAGGTTAGGATTTTCATGCATTAGTATTT
>NW_023458555.1:15099113-15104140 GCF_013731165.1 Rhagoletis pomonella | reverse complement strand
CCGCAGTAGCAGCAATAACCACAACAATGTTGGTGTAATAAAAAAAAAATGCCAGTCAACGTGCTGGGCATAGGAATCAAATTTAGGGAGAGGTGAGCAAAAAAATATAGATATAAAAAATAAAGCGCGTAACAAACTGCAAAGAATGAACGGCTGGGCTAGCCAACATCGAGGCAACCAGGCTGTGTCAGCCGGTTAGACACTCAGGAAATATGAGGGCAGGCAGCCGTTGGTTGGCCGCCACTAACAGCACGAAAACTTCCAAGCCAACCAAGTCGCAAGAACACCATCAAGCCGTGTCAACCAGCCACTCCACCGACGAGTTGCGAATGCAATTTTGCGAAATCTACAACTGGCAAATGTATGTACGAGTACTATGTAGTCTGCATTCGTCGCCTGTTGCAAAAGTTCATAAATTATGAGTGCAGTCATGAATGCTCGCGCATGCATACTTGTTGTAAACTTCAGTCGCACCCCCTTCGCCAGAGGATTCGAATTGACAAGGCAAACTTTGAATAGGGCTTTACTGCTGTTGTTGCTTTTTCGCTCTCCTTTTTTTTTTTGTTTTGCATGCCTCTGTATAAATGTGTCTGTCTGCCCAGACGACTGTCCAATATAACTACATCAACAACAAGAAATAAGAGCAAACTGGCGGCGGCAAGGCAAGCAGCAGTGGCAATTCGCGGCGACAGCTGTCAGGCTAAAAAAAAACCGACAAGTAAAATGTGCTAATAAATAAAACACAAAAAAAAAGTATGGCAAGAAAAAAGACAAGGTGCTCTACTAAGTAGCAGCAGTCAGAGCCAGACATGCACTTCGGGCAAATATTCATGCTTTTAGAGATACTTATGCAAGTACTTGCAAACAAAGATACATTTGTATGTACGTATGTACGTCTGTAGCTACTTGCACCATTCAACGGGAGTTTATAAAATGCAAAACGAACGACAGTCGAGTCAAAATTAATGTGCAACGCTGTCAGTCCAGCGACCAAAAAAAAACAAAAAAAAAACACGAAACATCTGCTATAAAAAGTCGGGGTAAAAATACAGCAGCGACAGTAGGAAGCTAAGCACTGCACAGAAAAATAAAAGTGTTTTTTGATTGCGCATTCAGCATAATTTGTTTCACATTTAAAATATTTATGTTAATCACGGCGCGAGACAGTAAGCTAATGAGACGAGAAGAGCACACGAAATGTCCAGTTCCTTAATAGGGTAAGGTGGCTGTTGTTGTAATACCATAAACATTCCTAAAGAGTTTGGTGAAAGATGTTGACCATTTCCGGTTAAGATACGGCTACTCTAACAGTCTTTTTTTTCAGTGCAAGGTAAGGACATGGGAGGTTTCTCCACAAAATGGAGCCCTTGTACAGTATCGGGTTTGTCGCGAGAGAAAGACTTCTTAGCCAAGTATTGTGGTTGTTGTTATTGTTGTTGTAGCAGTAACCCTATGGGGGTTTCGCCATGGCCTTCCGACCCGATAACACTGAGTTCGGGAAACCGAGTCCCATCCTGAGGTGCCATCATTATCATGATGCATACATAGAAAGTGTGGACTCATGACCGATAGAAATTCGGGAGAGTAATCGCAGATTTGCCGGTGGAGAGAGCTGAGAGAGTTCTATCAGTATGTATATGTTTTCTTATGTATATGTATATTACACAGGCAGTACAAAAAATCTGCTATGGCGTCACACTTCTTTCAAAATTTTGAAGAGAGAGTTAGCGGTATCACAATCAGCGCCACCTTCTGTATTTATTTCACCATGGGGTGGACTATGTGTGGACTATGGTTATACATATGTATGTAGATGAACTTATCTTCACAGTTAATAGCCAAATCTTTGACTAGTGGCAAGGCTATGTACACGATTTGGTAATCTTCGTAACAATGCTGTCTAACGAAACTCTCTCTCAACGTCACGACAATAAGGTGGAGATTTTCCTAAACACGCACATCCCATAAGATAGATCGTGTCAGCTGACACGTTCTCCGTTTTTACGTCCGTGGTTAACTGTGCTTTAAATCACCCCAAACTATGGCTGACTCCATTCTAAGCGGTACAAAAATATATTTCACTAGTGAGTTCAAATTCTAGGGGTAACTTTTGATAGAACACTCATCTCGAACGCACTAGATGCTGGATGCTGTTGTCGACAAGGAATGAAAGCTTTCTTTCCTTGTTCAAGACCTTATTGTAAAAAATAAGATGGTAGACTAACTAGGCAATTCTGAAAATTTTCTTCCGTAAGACAATAGTCAATTTTGGCAACTAACTTGAAAGTCCTTTTCTAACTTTCGAAAAACTAATTGAAAAATCTGATAAAGTTGAGGCTCTAGCGTTGTGCTCTGTTCGTCTTTTAGGAATACATTTTCTATAAATTAAATTAAATAGTATATTTTTTGTTAAACAATAAAAACTAAAAAATAAAAATTTTAAGAAAACATAAATTAAAAGGAGAAAAAAATTTATTTAAAACTTTTGAAAAATTTAAATGAAATTAAAAAAAAAAAATATTGTTTTCTTTTTAAAATTTTAAAATCTAAGAAGTAAAAGAAAATTTTAATTCAAAGAGCAAAAAATAAATTCGCTTTTGCAGTTCACCTATCGTATGTTGAATATTCACCAAGCGAAGTAGTTCACTTCGAATCATGTTCACACTATCGTAAAACGTATTCACTTGTGAAATAATTTACAATCGAACATATAAAATCGCAAAACAATTGCTAAATTTTCCGGAGAAATTTTTCAACAAATATTCATTGTAAGGTAGATTATGAAAATGAACGAAATAAAATAAGTAAAAAATTTAATAAAATATATTTTTTCTTTAAAAATGAAATCTAAAAACTAAAAGAAAATGAAATCTTAAAAACTAAAAGAAAATGAAATAAAAGAAGATTATTTTTAAAACAAAATTTAATAAAAATAAACATATAATTAAAAAAAAAAAATACATACCTACTTACATTTTTTAAGTTAAATGAAATTGAACGAAAAAAAATATATTTTTAAAATAATATAAAAAATTAAAATTGAATGATTTTGAAAAAGAAAAAAAATTATTTAATTTTCTAAGAATAAATAAAATAAGTTTCCAAAGATTAAATAAATATACCTACAATAAAATCTAAAAATTAAAAGTAAATTACAAACCAGTACAATCTCAAAAGAAAAAGAAAATGTAGCTAAAAAAAGAAAAAAAAACTCGGCCATCTCCATTTGGAACATGCTCAAGCTCTTTCTGAGAAAAGTAAGCATGAAAGTTGGCAAGGGAACAAGGGAACTTTTTTTGTAAGGCTTTTGTGCCACAATAAACCAAATCTTTCAAACCATTTTGCCTACTAAATATCTTTCAATTGTCTTACAAAAGACTTTCAACTATCTTTAGACAGGATGCACCTTCGCTAGAACCTTAGTCCGTTGCTTATTTTAAGCTGGACGAAGAAACATCAAACTTAATGAGACCAGATTGAAACAATGGGTGGGTACGTTACTGTGCGCAATCATAACCATCAGTTACCACCCCTGCATGGTTGTAAGTCATGCAGAACTCTTACGACTGTTGCCGTTTGTAAAATTTCTTAAAAGTTTTTGGTTAAAGTTAATGCTTTCTCTGGTTTTTAACGATGTAGTTACTAAAAGATAAAAATATATACTTTTGTATAAAAAATTTTTGAACTTACTATGTTCAACCGTTGGCACATACCTGAAAAAAAATAAGAAAAACGATCTTAAATAACTTTATCTGCATATATGTAAAGACATTGAATAATTATTTAAAACTGAGTATTTTAAATGGGTTGTAGAAGAAGTAATCAAACCTGAGCTTCTACATAAATTTTCTTAGTGTCAAATTTTTGGATAGCAGATTGCTAAATCTGTCCATAAGGTGGTGTGGCCCGATTTTGGTTTAATCTAATTAATAAAAAGAGAATTATACCTCTATGGAAATTAACGAGAGTATTTCAAACCTATTTTATTTAGCCTAGGGGTTGCCGTAGACTAGAAACTTGTGTTTCACTAAAAATTACCCAGGGCTCTAGCCTTCTACAGGTTGTGTTGGACCGCAAAACTATAAGAAACACGCAATGCAATGGGACAGAGGAGCAAACATTTTGACCGAAATAAAAGCGTATTGCATCTCTCGGATATACTAAATATGCCTTCTATTGCTTATATGTACATATATCCAGAAGTATGTTTCTATTAAAAGGTCTAAATCAAACCTCGGCTTTAGGGCAGAGTAACGTGAGCAAGAATTCTTCAACCTTTTGCCTTTTAGAGTTAAGAATTTACTCCATCGCTAAAAGCTCTTTTCAATCTAAGCAGCTAAGCGCGGCATTAAATTTTTTAGATACTAAAAAGTAATATAATAAGGGAACATTTTTATTTAAATTTTTTAAGTATGAAATTAACTGAGTAAATTTTTAATGCTACAAATAATTTGGGGAGAAAAAAAACGAAGATTTTATGAGCATTTTTATGTGCACACGTACGTATTTTTTTTTTTAAAGAAAAGAAAAATCATGTCTGCCGCTTGATTGCAACTAAATATGGCATAAAAAGTTGCATACATACGATACATTTATTCATATAAAAGTACAAATTTGTACATGGCAGCATATGAGCATAACGCATGCAACGTTTATGTTCAATTAATAGCCATAATGATGGCAATAATGACGATGATAATCACAAGATGAAGCGAGGTTAAGCAAACGCGTGAGTGCTGTGAGGCGGGGAAAGCGAGCAGCACATTAAGCTAGAGAGTAGAGAAAAAAAAGAAAGGGAATTTAATGCCAAGACACAGACAAACAGATATGAATAAAAAGAAGGTTATTGTAATAAAAAAAAAATACAAAACGAGTAAAAGGGGCAGAGAAAAGGAGCGAGGTCGCCACAAAAAGGTATTTTTTTTTTCATAGTATTATTTCAATCTACAGTGAGCTCAAATGCATGTGTGGAAAAAAAGTTTCACAGAAATAATGAGTCATTACAACAATTTTGATTTATGAACAAT
>NW_023458555.1:15056335-15099103 GCF_013731165.1 Rhagoletis pomonella | reverse complement strand
AAAACAAATAAAAAACTTAAATAAAATAAATTTTAATAATTAAAATAAAAACGAAATTAAATTAAATTATAAATGAAATGTTATTAAATTAAATAAAAAAATAAAAATTGAACATTAAAATGGAAAATTATTAAAATAAAAAAATAACGCTAACAAAAATAAAATATAACTAAGCAAAATAAAAATAAATAGACTAAAATCAAATTAAATTAAATAAAGTAAATAATTAACAAATATAAAATAAAGCTTAAAGATAAAAAATTAAATAAATGAAAATTAAAAAAGATTAAATTAAAATAAAAAATTTTACAAAAGGTGTGCGAAATAAAATAGAAGATATTAAAATTAAATTAAATTAAGTAAAATAAAGCTAAATTTAACTAAAATGAAACAAATACAAAAAGAAACAAAATTTTGTTTATTATAAGCAGGCTAAACTAAATTTATTTTATAAAACCAAAAATAAATAAAATTATATAAAAAATATAAGAAATATAAAAAATATAAAGAAACAAAAAAACAATGATATAAAACAAAAAACAATGATATAAACCAAACACAATGATATAAAACAAAAAAACAATTGATTAACAAAAATTAAAGAAAAACTAGGATAAAAGAATTTTTAAGATCCTATTTTGAGTTTGATGATCCTATGATCGGAAGTGAACCAAATTAGTATGGAACCACCCTTGCGGTGCCACCTTTCAACGAAAGCGGTTCACATGGTCGAGTAACATACATACAAAAATATTCCGATGAATTGGAGGGTATCCTTTTTTCAAAGTCGGTTAAAAATTAATTTAAACAATAAAAAGGAACAAATTTGATACATTTTAAGAATGAAATAAAAAAATAGATATATAGAAACAAAGTTAAATTCAAGAATGAAGAAAAATTATTTAAAAATTATATTTAAAAAAATAATAATTAAAAAATTAATTATAAAAACTAAAGTTAGATATAGTAAATTAACAAGTAATTTTTAAGCAAAAACAAAGCCGAGTTCAATTCCCATATAAAAATTTAAGTTTATCGTTAATTTCTGCATGATCCAATGAGCGGATCTAAACCAAATTAGTATTAGGGACCAACTTGGGGTCAACACCTTTCCTTGAAAAAAAATTATAGTCGGGTTAAAATTAAATTAAAACTGTTTATAATTAAGGAAAAGGTAGCAACTATACACACAAAACTAAATATTATTCGATTTGAATACAAACAGGAAACTTCACTTTACTGCAATAGATACAAACCATAAAGTAAAAAGGCGAACTTTTAAAATGCAAAGCCCAATGCATACACACATATACAAGTATTACAGTGTGTGTGCCATGCAGAAATCGTTGCATTGCGTTTCCTTTTTGCTTTTGTTTTAAATTTCTTTGTCTCAATTTCTTTCCGTTTGTTAATTTATTGTAATTTGTTTCACTTTCAGATGCGCCTTTCCATTCGTTGTTGTTGTTGTTGTTGTTTTCTTTTTCATTTCGTTTCGCGCATGTTTCTATTTTCTTCTCTTTTCCTTTTTTTTTTGTTGCTGTTGGCTTATTTGATTTGGTTACAGCTGTTAGCTTGCGGTTTTTATCATGCAATGAATGAAAGTCGGAAGGAAATAGGCGAAGAAATCGCATATTTGAACACATTAAGTACAACAACAACAAAACAACAACAACAACAAGTGACAGCAAATACATTTGCTTAGCGCCATAGCAAGAGAGAGAGTCAACCACGACGGCGGCATCACCAGGAAGAGAAAGTGCAAGTCAGCCGACCAGCCAGCCAGCGAGTCAACCATCCAGCTTAGCTGGCTGATCCAAGCGCGCCTGCCTGCCTGATTGCCTGC
The DNA here is from genome assembly GCF_013731165.1 of Rhagoletis pomonella. Classification (NCBI taxonomy): domain Eukaryota; kingdom Metazoa; phylum Arthropoda; class Insecta; order Diptera; family Tephritidae; genus Rhagoletis; species Rhagoletis pomonella. The sequence continues at coordinate 15,097,260 of NW_023458555.1, read as the reverse complement.
GTTCACCTTTCTGCGTCCAGTTCAAAGAAATTAAATGTGGTTATGTAAGCAGGGTGGCGAAAATAGTAAAAGTAATTACACACACATACATATCTATGTATGTATGTGTGTGTTTTTGTACATGCAATCACATTTACTAAAAGTTTAAAGTCGTTTATTATTTGTTTTCCATTTTATGAAATTATTGCTTCGTTTAAATATTTCAGGGGCCAAACAATTTGAAATTAAATGTTTGTCATTTTGCGTTAATCGAGTTTTATGTGGCTCAATCCATTTAAAATCCATTAAAGTTTACTGACATTTACATTACTTTATCACCACCGGCATGCCTTAGACTAATAACTAGCAAATTTGTTTTTTTTTTAATTCCTTGAAGTCAATAAAAAGAATATCCAGGCTAGGAGAGTTGAGCAATTGTACGATAAACAGAAGGAAAACATTGCAAAAATTTCAGAAAACTAATGAGATTATCTATGATCTAAGTTAAACCCCTGATTATTCCACCGCTTCACTGCAGCGATAGGATGTAGCCACGTACAGGTTTAATGGGGGACTCGGAAAGTCTTTCGTAAACAAATTGTCAATTCTGTCTCTTTTCTATTTTCCGAAAGACTAATGGAAAGATGTGCTAACGAGGAAAAAATTAGCAAAAATTAAATATGTACAAATAAATATAAATATATATATATATATATATTTTTTAAAACAATAAACACCAAAAATTAAAAGGTACTTCCAGGGTTAAGGGTGTTAGTTTTAACCAGGTAAAAAAAATCACTTTGGAACCAAAAAAATTAACGCCGCGGGAACGACACACCTGAATTTAGTGAATATTTTCTCTAACGCGGATAGGCTGTACCCAGGAAGAAGAAACGGTTAAGACCTCACCGCATCTTCCTCAGAGATAATGAGGGAAGTAGCAAATGACTTGGGATTGCTTTTCTCCAACTGTGGTTAAACGACCGCCTCTTAGAGATGGGATAGCAGACGCATTTAAGAATGAGCAATATTGGCTTTCGTCGAGCGAAAAATAAAACTCAATAATAATAGTTATTTTTAAGCGAAAAAAATATAAATTATAAAATAATGATTAAGTGCTGATTTAAATCATTTTACTCATAATGATTACCGTCCCTTTTTTAAGAATAATTTGTGTGCAAAATGTCAAGCCATAAGTTGCATTATGTTTGAAAATAAATACACATTTCAGTTTGTAAACCTTTTTTAAATCTACTTTATTTTTTATGAATAAAGCCATAGAAAATTAATCAGATGACAGATATGGCATAATCCACTCTTGTTTGGGGAAATGTTGTAAAAACTTTGATATATTATCTAAGCTTAATTAACAACTATTTAAAAACTTGTATATGCCGTGAATAATTATTCGAAGACATCGTAAGCGCAAAGGCCCTTTCCACTACTTGTTGAAAAAGTAGGTTACTAGCGGTGTAATTTGATTGTCATGCCACACAAGTGACAGGCGATCCTTTGCCGTTGCCTATTTATTTTGCTACATATTCAAACAACTGAACTTATGAAACGCTTCCGTGTAAACTGATATGCGGCACAAGGTAACTTTTTGTTGCTTAATTTTGTATGAAATATATAAGTACTATTCTTAAGTAAGTCTTCGTGTTTTCTTAGATTTTTTTGGTTTCCCATCTTTCCCAGCGAAACTAAGAAATTCGGTAAAGTTAGTGTGACTAACAAGTGCTGTAAGAAGCACAGTGCTCTTTGGACCTTAGCATGTTTTTCTCGTTGCTTTGATTTTGTTGCTTTTTTCGTACTAAATATGTATGTTATAATCGCATTAATCTGTCACCCAAGTGGCCTTTAACAAATTTTCCATGTGTTTGTTGCCTGTCGTAGGCTGAAGAGTGAACAATTTGTTAAATTTTTATTTGTATTTGTTTATCAATTTCGAGACATCAGCGTGTAAATAATTAATGTGAACATGCGGAAAAAAATAAAATAAAAAAATACAAAAAGGTTTAAAAACTTAAAACTTTAAGCGAGTAAACGAATGTGGTTAACAGAAGTCCGAGAAGACTTTTAATGCGATTAGCCATAATAATTGTGGCAACTAGAGCAACTTTGAAGTGTATTTCTCTGTCGCTTTCTTGTTTTATGGTCAGATCGTTGTTTTACGATAAGACAGCAACACAGAGGAGAACAAAAGAGTACTTAGTAATGAAATGACAAAAAAAAAGGGTTAAAAAAAAAAATAAAAATTAAAGAGAAATAAAAAGAAAAAAATGTAACAAACAAAAAGAGCACTTGAAATCAGAACATCAACTGAGATTAACAACCAACAACTAAGGTGGACGGATGTGGACGGCATGCATGGGAGCAGGCATACTTAGCACCAACTGCCACGCCATATTTATGTGGATTGAATTGGATAGACACTTTGTATGGCACGGCAACGATCAATGGAGAAGGAAACACAAGGAAGTGGCCGCTGGTGGCTGGTGGCTTGAGGTTTCTGCTCGTTGGCGTGACGAAGATCAAAAGAAGGGAGTAGAAAATGTAAGCGAACGAATGACAAGCTGCTACTTAGATACACAAATACACAAACACACAACCACAGTGTTTATACATGTAAATACATAAATACATACATGAACATTAGGGTGGTCCAAAAAAAAAACAGGAAAATCATTTTTTTTTTTTTTTTTTGATTGCGGGATACCAAAACCGCACCGGCCCCCTCTCCCATTAATTATAGAAAATGGAATATAAGGGATCCGCATTTTTTTTTTAAAATTCGGTTAATATTTAACCACTCCGCCCTTAAAATTTTCCATATATTTCATAAGCGAAAATAATTTTTTTCCTAGAATTGCTATAAAATCGTTCAAAATAAATATTTTTCGATGGAATAAGAATATTTCCCTTCAGAAATCTTTCAACAAGCGAATTGTTATGCAAACTTAACTCAAAAATGTTACTAACTATTTTTCAAAACGTGAGTGATGTAGTAAGTAACATATAAAATAGCTAACTTTTGTATATAAGAGACGAGATTATCTATTATGAAAAAGTAGTTGGTGAAATTTTCAATTTACATAAATATGCAGCATAATTTTAGTGTTTGAGGATTTCCGAAGGGATATATTCTTATTCCATCCAATTATTTTTAACGGTTTTATAGAAATTTCACGATAAACTGTATATAGGAAAAATATGTTACCATCAAAAAAAAAAAAAAAAAATTCTTCAGTTTTGGGTGGTGGCTGGAAGAATGGAAGAAAAATTTGGACCACCCATTGGTATATAGGTACATAGTTGACAGATATGAGTTACACAGACGTATGTATGTATGTATGTATGACAACAAACTTAATCCAAAGTACTTGAAGTAAGCTGTGGTTATGCGCTTGCGTTTAGTTCTACGAGTGCGCTGGCAAGTGTTCAACAAATAGGAACTTTTGAAGTGACAACGAACTTTGCAATAACATTAAGAGTTCTAAAGTAGAAAAAAGAACTTTCAGTAGCAAACAAATTTAAGAGTTAAGGATGGAAAGCACTGTAAATTCGAGAGATGAAGTGTTTGACTTTAGTGATGCACCAGATTTTATTTTAGAATTTCTAGATACGAGTATACTAACGTAAATATATACACATTGTTATCGATATACATACATATGAATGTACATGAGTACATATTTTAATACGTATGTATGTATACATAAATTTAAAGTATTTTGAATTGTTATCGAAAATGTTATCGGTAGTATACATTTATCAATTTAAACAATATTTTGTGCTTATTGTTAAGATTTTATTATTAAAAGTTTCATCGTTATATATTTTTTTTTTTTTTAATTTAATAATCGATGAATTTACCGAAATTTTATCGATTTCTAGACAATTTGCTTTTTAGACAAGCCTCGCTATGATTTATCGATATATTTATTGATATTTGTATCGATATCGAAAACTTTATTTGATATCAATGGGCATTAAATTCGCTAGCTAGTTATCGAAAATTGAATACATAGCAATAACAACAAAATATGTTTATCTTATTGTTAATTCATTGATCGATACGCCTTTTAAAACGAGTAAACTCTATTCAAGTTCCGATTTTTTCGGTTCGTACGATATCAACGTAAAATTTGCTTTTTTTTCAAAATATTTAATAGAATTTATATACAGTGCCGGACACAAGTATTGGCACAGAGAATTTTTCGAAATACAAGCAAAGTTTTTTATTCTAATTTATTTTCAATATTTTTTAATAGAAATATAGTTTTTACTTCGCCAAAAAAAACATAAAAACAAAATCTCTAACCTTTGTGCAAAACTCAGGAAAATTCAATAAAATTGCATACCAATTTGCAACTTTCTACTCAGATTATTTAGATACTGCTTTCTAAACTATCGCAAAAAAACGCGATTTTTTGACAATTTGACCTCCTTTTTCTCAAAATCTGGAGCTGATGGAAACTTTGTGCTTACGGATTCGTAATCTGCAGAGAAAAGTGACCCAAAAACAGCTTTAATATTTGCACCCAAAAGAGGCCTTGAAAGGATGCTAAACCACTGCATAATACGTATACCTCTGTTCTGTGTACAGACAGCGATAGCGAAGTTTCTAATCAAGCTAAACCAAAGAAACGATCTCCAATAAGACTAAGTAAACATAGCCAGGAAAAAACCAAACAACACAAATGACCATTGCGATATCCAGAAAGTGGGTTTCCCCATGCCTATGCCATATGTCTTTAAACCATCCTGATTCTCTAGCGAACCCTACCGTTCAATAGAGTTTTCCCTAAGATGTCTAGGATATCGAAGAAGTGGTCACCCAGAAATTTGAGACTTATTTTCCGTAGTGCGGGGCATTCGCAAATGAAATATTGGACGGATCCTTTCTATTCGAGGCTACTATTCGCATCAACGGTCTATCCTGAGAAAAAAACTATGAGAATCGCTGGAACAGCCACCAAAAGAAAGCCTCAAAGGAAAACAAAGTAATCTGAGAATCCAACCTCACATGACTTGCTAAAAGAGTGTGACGATTCTGGAGCAGTGACTAGAACAAATTGTACAACAGGCAGAGCGAATAACAAGCAACCGAGCAAGTGTGCGGAAACAGTAAAGCAGAACAAAGACGGCGAAACCATAGCAGACACCGTGTCAATGGTGCTCAAAGAACTTGTTTTCTGATTTGCTATTTTGTTTGTTTTTTTTTTTAGTGATCCATGGTCAACTTGTGCCACTCGGGGCACATTCTAAGCTACATACATTCACACGAATGTTGGATGCACTCGTTCGGTGGCGTTAAATGCTGTGCAGAAGAAAAAAAAGATGAATAGGTACTTCTGTGCAGACAATGGCAAGATGCCGATACCAAGGCAGATATGTAGACTCAAAAAGCCGTCTGCGAGCAAAAAGAAAATTAAAAAAAAAAAATTAATAAACGTGCAAATCCACAGAGGAGAAACGCAATTTCGACACGCGAACCAATGCGGCAGCTAAGAAAAGCAGGAAAAGAAAATGTTTAGTACATTTGTAAATATGTACATTGCTTTATTACGTTTTTTTTTGCGAGATTTGTAAGTAGAGGCGGCAAGAGGCCACCAAAGCCAGGCAGCCAAGCAGCCAAGCGCAGCCAGTCAACCAGAGCCGCCGGCATTTATTTGCTGCTGTGCGAACCAGGAAAACAAAAAGCTGACGCAAAGAGATGCGTTAGGTAGGTAAGAAAGCCACAATGCCAAATTAGATAAGGAGCAAATGTGTTGTGTGCTTTTTTGATAGAGCAAAACAGGCAGAAGATTCAATATTGAAGGCATTGCACTGGATTTAAAAAAGTGAGTTAGTGAGCGAATGAGTGACGCCGACAAGACAGCAGGTACCAAAAAAAAAAAAACAACAAAAAAATAAGTAAAATATGCGGGCAGTGCAGCCTTTAGAAGTGAGCTGTGAAGAAAGAATGAATCGGTGGTGGCAAGCCAAGAAAAGCGAAAATAATCAAAAATCTTGCTGAGCGGCTGACGATGCGTCAAAATAACAAAAATTAAATTATTATTTTTTTTTTTTTTAGTTTTCTGCAAAAAATGTGGCTTTGGCGCCGTCGACAACCGTTGGTTTAATTCACATTTGTATTATTGTTTATTATGTACTTTGATTGCTCTGCAATAATTCACTTTATTTACTAATTCTTAATTTATGCAAATTTCATGTCTGGCATTTTGTTGATTGCTGTGATTTGCGGGTGCGACGATGGACGCCACAAGCGCACCGCAACGTACGTATACATATTGATGGCAATTTGTTTGTGAATTATAGGTTTGAAGGACGTGGCTCAGCAGAAGTGAAAAAAAAATGTTTGGAGGAACAGTAAAAAAACAACTGCAACAGAAGTATAAAAAAAAAATAATTAAGGCGGTTTGATGGCCTCCTCTTATCGAGTATAAAAAAGGGTAGGTGGTGCGGAGAGCAAAAGGCAGGTTTGAATGTCCCTAGCCGATCCCTAACATAGACCACAACTTGTCGCAATGGCGGGTAATTTTTTCAAATTTACTGGGCTTAGAAAAAATTAAATTTTTTTATCGTAAAAATTAAAAAAAAAAAAAACAAGTGGACTTTTATCCCTTCTCGACAGAATTGGTTTAAGTAAAAAAATCGGGCAAGCCTTAAACTTTTTTTCAAATTTTATAAGTCGTGGAACCAATATAGCGTCTAATTAAAAAAAAAAAAATGCATTGGATTCAATTCAAAATTGTCGCTGGGGGTTTGTGGGGTCGCTGATCACGAATCCGGCTTTTTTTAAATTTCAAAATGGCGGATCCTGTATAGCGGATATCTTCTTTTTTTTTAATTTAATCGAATATTTCAGAAACTTGTAACTCGGGCGTTTTTGGGGTCACTAATTTGGAAAACTAACACCGGATTCGTAACCCTGGAGTTTAAAAAATAATAATTTTTGTATTGCCAAAATTTAAAGAAAATTCCACTTTGTCCAGCTATAACTCACCGAATTAAAACTTATTCATATAAATTCAAAAACTCGCTGAGTTAGAGCTGGTCAAAGCCGAAGTTCAATCGAATTTTTGCGACTCTTAAAAAAAATTTCAAATTTTTTCAAACCCTGATAGCAATCCCAGAAAATTATATGAAAATTTTGAAATTTTCGTGGATGCTAGGTGGGATCACTGACTGATCTCTTCTCCTGACATATCTAAACACCTGACTTTGATCGGCATACCAGACAACCGCATATGAAAATTTCTGCATAGAAAACAATGAAACGGCAGCACACTTTTTGTGTCATTGCATCGTCTTTGCGAGAGAATTAGATGTAAGGCGTTTTGGTTGCCATGCGTTAAGAGCCGAACAACTGCGCTCTTTAGCACCCAAGAATCTGTTACTATTTATTCGCAGATCCTGATATTTACGTATGTATTATTTTATAATAACTGCTTGGCTTAAAGTGTGCCAATAAAATAATTAGGCAACCCAACTCAAGCCAGTAACACTGTATTAAATATAGTGTGTACATAATTGTACATACACGCATATGTTGATCCAAATTTCAAGTAATCATTCCAGATTCATTAGACAAGAAGTATCTAGTAGTCGAAGCATTTTTTCTTTCGAGTGCCACTTTCAAGTGAGTAAGCAAGCACTTAGCTAAGCCAGTTAAAAGCTAAGCACTTGGTATGTAGCCAGCGCCAGTGCCCGCATTCAGTATACAGTGCTCCTCCAATATGCCGCCTACTTTCGTCTAATCGCCTCGAATATATGTACAGTCGGTGTCAAATGTAAGTGTACAAGCTGATGTTGTAATATAAAATTCAAAATTATTTTCATGCAAAATTTTTTTCATTATTTGTGAAAATATAGTTCATTCTATAACATAAACCATATGAATCAAAGTTTCACACTTTATATAAAGTTCACAAAAATTCAAAAAAAAATTCATCAAAATTTCAAAATTTTTATTCAGAATTACCAGAAAATTTTTGAGTATGCAGCTTGTAGCCAGTTCAATTTTAGTAAAACAAAATTCAAGTTTTAAGTCACTAGAAATTACCGTTGACTTTTTAGAATTTTTTTGTGGAGGGTGTTGCGCATTTTCTTCCATGTAAAAATAGGTTTCGATCACGCGTTATATGGAAGAAAACGGGCTACAAAACTGCACACTCAAACATTTTGTACAATTTCTGGATACAAATTTTTAAATTTTGATGAAAATTGTTTGAATTTATGTGAACTTTATATAAAGTGTGAAACTTTGATTTATATGGTTTATGTTATGGGACGAACTATATTTTCACAAATAATTAGTGAAAAGAATTTTTCATGAAAATAATTGTGAATTTTATATTACAACACGGTGTACACTTACATTTGGCACCGACTGTATGTATGTATGTATGGTCGGTCGGCGCTGCCAAGTCAAACGAAGCTGGCTGAAGCCAAACCCAAAAAACTCAACTCAACCGAACTGAACTGAACGCAACGTCAATTGCATTGCAGTGGATTTCAATTGTAACCCAGTTTGTTGCTGTTGTTTTTTTTTTTTTTTGGCTGTCTCTTGCAGTACAATTTCATGCTTGTCGCTTTTGTTTTTGTAGTAACAAATTTGTTAAAATTTTTCGTTTGTTGCTGATTGCTTTTGTTGTTGTTGTTGTTGTTGTAGCTTGTAGAGACTGAGCTGCTGCTGCTGTCCAAACACCTCATCTGTGTGACACTTTTCTGCCATTCAAAGCGCAACAACAGCAACAAAACCAACATGCAACATACATACGACGAGTGCAATGATTTTTCGGTGCCACTGCACTTTGTGTCTATTTTTTTTGTCTACATTTATTTTATTTTTTTTTTTGGTATTCGAATTTGTTGTTGTTCCTCGCATATGCAGTTTTAGTTTTTCTATTTTTTTTTTTCTTTCGTAATTTGTAGGCGTCCTAGTTTTCGTGCAAGAATAGAGCAATGACTCGCTTCGTTTTTTTTTCGCTCGTTAGCTTGCTCCCCCTCTATGATTTTTTTTCCTCTATGGCTGGCACACATTTTGGCATGTTAGTTGCTGAAAATTGTAACGAATTTTGTTTTTCTTAAAATATGAAATTTCTTACATGCAACTAATCGAATTAAAAAGCAATGATACAGCTTAGTTCCACCGCAATTGGATTGGATGCGAATTTGAGACATGACTTGTGATTTCTCAACGATCCCATTCACTCATTCATAAGTATTATTAATAAGGCGTACAAAACAAAAAAAAAAAAACTCATAGACTTAAAATGTCTCGCAAAGTGCAATTGATTTACTTATACCATGCGACACCCCGAAAAAGCAACTGCTGCATTTTTGTAAAAAAAATATCGATAGCCATGCAGCTCTAGCTCTAGATATTCAAAAAATATGTACTTAAGATTTTGGTTGAGAGCTTGTAAGGGACGACTGAGTATTTAATTGATTTTAGTTAAAGCATTAAAAATCGTAAATTGCCTGAGCTGCATACATACAGTGGTGGCCACATAATTAAGGACACTACTTCTTTACAAGCTTTTACCATTTAATTTCTCTTTATTTATTTTTAACTAATTTATTTATTTTTTTTTTTTTTACAAAAATAAAGTTGACAACACAACTTTTAAGTTAAGTATAAGACTTATAAAAAATACCAATTACAAAAAATCCTCAAAATTTCAAACTTTTTAGTCAGAATTTCTAGAAAAAATTCATGTATGCAGTTTTGTAGCCCATTCAATTTTTAAACGAATTCACAAAGATGAGGAGGTTATCAATTCGTCGGAATATTTTTTTTATGCATGTTACCGCATTACTAATTCATTACTAATAACTTTTGTTAAAGGGAAGGATCATTAAAACATGAAGAAATTAACGTTACTCTTAAACTTTTATATGAGAAATGAAGTGATTTTTGTTTTTTGCTTAAAAATTACTTGTAGCGTCATATTGTGCAAGTTTCAGGCGGCTAAGAACTCGCATTGATTTTTGAAATTTTCTTTTTTGGTTGGCGCTGTTACGCATTTTCTTCCTTCCCTACGGGGTATGTTCGATTTTTTTTTTTTTGTATCGGATAAAATGAAAAGCCGCTAAGACAACTTGAAACTTGCACAATATGATGCTAAAACTGAAAGGGATACAAACAAGACTGCATACCGGATGTTTTTTTTTTAGAAATTCTGATTTAAAAGTTTCCAACATGGATTTCGTTTCAAATTTTGAGCAACCTACGTCATTTAGTTTTTCTTCAAGTCGCCCAAAATCGTTTATAAATTCCTTGGAATAATATTTAACGCTCGAAAATAATAGTGTTCGAGGTAATTGATTGGTTAGATCAAAATTTTCAAGCATAAATACATGTGTATGTATATCGACATGAAAATGCCATCCTCCTCGATGGATGTCGCGACTGGCCACACTCGAATATAAGCGTAACCGTGTGGCCACTTCTTTTTCTACTTTATCCTACCTAAGCTTCAAGCTGCTTCAACGCCTGCGTGAGGCCTAACCATAAGCTCTTGATTACATACACAGACTTTTCCGTTTGTCAAATCACAACCAAAAATTAGGGAGAACCCACTCCGACGCTTGCCTAAAGCAGAGAAAAATATCTATTTCAATTTGAAATTCGGGAATTTACTAGCATGTAGCAGTTACAGAAGAAGGGTGCATCGCTTTAGAAAGCTTCATGTTTCCATAGCTACGACATATTAAGTAGTTCGTGTAAATCTGAATTTATGACAAAGGCTATTGGGAAAGAAGGATATGTCAAAGCGGCACTGCCTGTGTTACTCCTTCTTCTGCAGTGTTTTTACTTGGCTGACACTGTTGACTTGGCCGTCGCTAACTTGAAATTTCGATCAGCACATTCGTTTTCTAGGCTAAATTTGCAGTTGCTGTGCTATTATGAATGATCTACGACGTAGAAGCTACGTGGTCATGTAAACTTACCTACCGCTTTCCGGATGGTAATATTACGACTGCCGAAGAACGTTTACAGGGAAATTCTGGCTAAGATAGTTGTACGTTTTTTTTTAAGACAGTAATAGCTTGAAAGATTTTGTTTTTTCTGGCACGAAAGTCTTACAAAAAAAAAGCTCCCTTGCCAACTTTCGTGGCGAAAAGCTCTTTTGACAAAAAGCACATCAACATGTTGCAAAAGAAGATGCGCATACATTAATCATTTTGCAGCCGCAATGACCCAGTGAGCAATGCACTGGTGTACCATTCGAGACATTCGAGGTTCCATTTCTAGGACAGCGATTTTTTTTATTTAATTTCACTATTTTTCTTCTTTAATTTAATTCTTTTAATTTTTAGACATTATTGTTTTAAAAAGCAAAATACATATTTTTGAATTTCATTTAAATTTTAGAAACATATTTTATTTTTTCTTTTTTAATTTTATATATTTATTTAATTTTTTTTTTCTCTTTTTTAATTTTTTAATTTTATTTAATTTTTAGAAACTTAGTTTCTTTTTTAATTACTTATTTTTTTTATATAATTGTTTCATTTTTTAATTTTTAAAATTTAAATTTTTAGATTTAATGATTTAAAAAAGAAAGGTATTTTCTAACTTCATTTATTTGTATACTTATTTTATTTTTTAATGCAATATTCTTCAATATTTTGGGTTTTATTATTTTAAAATGAAAGATATCTTTTTTGTAGTTCCATTTAGTTTTTATGAACTATTTTATTTTTAATTTTTTTATTTTTTTTTTCTTTTTTGTACATATTTAATATTTTTTTTTTATATTTTATACTTTTTAACTTCTTTTCTTATTTATTTTTATTTAATATTTCTTTTTTTGTTTTTTTTTTTTCAAAATTTTGTATTTGCTTTATTTAATTCTGGTCCCTGGTTTTAATTTAAGTTTATTTTATTTTTTAAAAGTTATTCATTCATTTCTGTAATTTTTAGAAACGTATTTTATTTGTTCTCTTTTTTTGAAGCCGTTTTTGTAATTTACATTTGTTTTCTTTTTACAAGCTTTTATTTTGTTTCACCTGTATGTTATAAAATTTTGCTATATATTTTTAACCATTTTCCCGAGACTTCAAATTATTGTTTATATTTTACATCGCCCATTATGATTTTCAAAAAAAGTATAATATTTTCTTCACTCTTTAGTTCCCAGAAGCAACCACAAATGTGTATCTACATGTAAATATTATTTTTGTTCTTATGCTAATAAAGGCTAATACCTGTTTGATATGCCTTCCGTGATACCACAAAGAAAGTAAAATAGATAAAATGTCCTTTCAAAGCTCATTGTTTTTTTTTTTAAGTCGCCAAATTGATTCACAAGAATGTCTCGAGGATACTTTAACAACAACAATGAAAACAAGAAATTGATATTATCAGCTGTTTATAACGTCGAAAATATTGACATTTTACTTAACTTCAATTTTAATTTTAAATTTGTACCAAAACAAGTAGACGGCTTCAAAAGTAAATAAGAAGTTTGGCAATTACTAAATACTGGTTTAAAGGCATGGCAGCCGTTATTTAATTTGTGGCGTTGTGTTTTTTGCTAAGGTAAATAATATTTTCTTGTAATTTACTTGCTCAAGGACGTCCCCAATTATCTAGAAAATGGCATTCACCGACGATAACTTTGTTCAATTTAAATTGAATTTCAGTTTGATTTTTTTTTTAATAGATAACTGTATTTGTACTCTTTACAGGGCAATAAAGCTCGCCAAAAATAACCACCAAAAAAATTTTGTTATCTCTTTTTTATTACTTTTTTTATAAATATTTGCTGCGCTGTTTGTGCGTTTATCATTCAAGGACAAAGTTCAACAAGTACAGAGACAATTTCTAATAGATATTTTTTTTTGTCTTGTTTTTATTGAATGAGTAAACACACACAAGTGAATGGTTTTTCTGATATTGCCGGCTATTTGTTGTCGTTGTTAAGCATTTGGCCGAGCAGCGGAGCCTAAATCGATTTAATGGCGTTAAAAAACAGATACGAGAGCAAACAAAAGAATTGCAAGCGCCGAGAATGAGAGGGGGCGAACAGGATAAAAGCAGGCAGGCAGGAAGGCAGGAAGGCGGACAAGCTACATACATACATATCGAGTCGAGGAGCGAAGGCATGTTACCTTCAGTATTTTATGGCACAGTACACAGGCTGACGGCAGATAAGCACAAAAACAGACCGAAAGGCATTGAAGCCACATAGTTACATACATAGGTACAGTGGCGGCAGAAATAATAGACTCTGAAGAGTTTTAGCTATATTTCTTTGGTTTATTTTATGTTTAATATTTTTTTATAAAAGTCTGGCTAGTTATACAACAAACACCATATAAATCCCCTTTTCAAACTTTGTATAAACATTCTAAAAATTCGACAAATTTTCACCAAATTTACAACTTTTTATTCAGAATTTATGGAAAATTTTTTGGTCCAGTTAATTTTAGTATAACAAAGTGTGAGTTTCAAGCGGCTAGAAAATACCGTTGAATTTTGAATTTTTTTTTTGTTGGCGGTGCTAGGCATTTCTTCCATATAAAAAAAAACTTTCGAGCACACCCTGTATGGGAAAAATGCGTAACACCGTCAGCAAAAAAAAATCTTAAAAATTAACGCTATTTTGTAGCCAATTGAAACCTCCACATACCAAAAATTTTTCTAAAAATTCTCAATAAAAAGTTTGAAAATTTGGTGAAAATTTGTCGAATTTTCGTAATTTTTGTTCAAAGTTTGAAAAGCGAATTTATAAGATGTTGTAATCTAGGCTTTTATAAAAAAAAAATATTAAACATAAAATAAACTAAAGGAATATAGCCAAAACTCTTCAAATTACGACGAGTCTATTATTTCTGCCGCCAGTGTACATCAATACATACATATACATACCTGCAGTATATCAAAGACAAGACAGGCAGAGCATTTGCCAAACAGTGTGGCAGTGAAGGCAGTAAGCCGGGTGTTGTAATAATGGAACCTAAAACGCCATCAACGCCACACCAACGACAAGACACAGCACAGCACACCAGCCAAACAAACTGTCAAGGACAACGAAAATAAATCCTATATAGTATTCATAAAGACCGGAGAGAGCTCATACCAACGCAGAGCGCTTATGGCACGTCCTGCCATTTAGTCAGTCAGACGCAGATAGGCGGCGCATATAGGCATCCATGGCAAAGGCAACACTCAAGCAAACTGCCAAGTAGAGGCAAATAGGCATGCAAGCGACGCAAAACAGAGCAGAACAGAACAAAATTGTGCCTGGGACGTTAAATCGCTGATATAATAGAGCCTGGGCAGGAGGAGGAGACGCAGCCGTTGGTGGTGGTGGTGGTGGTGGTTTGGTGGGCAATACAACAGCCGACAATGGCATTTTCAAGGATACGCATTTATAACACGAATACACGACTAGTCAAATATACTTGCATGCTTACATACAAAAAAAAAAACGACATATTCAAGCTGGTGTATGCGTTTATACGCAACAATAACAACAGGCAATTTACGTACAAAGGTTAAAGGTACACTGATGACTTGTGTGAGCATTGAGTGACTGACTACAAGGTTCTTGCGATGGTCAATGAACGCTAAGGGCCAGAAGCAGGAGGACGGGTAAACGGAACAGAGTGGTAGAGCGAGGAGCGCGTGTGAGATGGCGTGGAGCGAAGAGAAGAGATAGTAAGGCGGTGAGAGCTGGTAGAGATGCGCAGGAAGTCGGCTGGGGCGTGAAGGTGTACATGGGAGTGAAATTATGAGTATGGAATACTCATCAAACCCTTGAACGTGTACCCAAGTATGAGTATTAGCTTAAGCATGAGTATGAAATGAGTTTGATGATGAGTATAAGTATCAATCGGAATAAGAGTCTGAATATGAGTATGTCTTCGAACATGAGTGTGAGTGTGAGTGTGAGTATGGATACTAATATGAATTTTGAGTATGAGTATGAATCTGAATATGAGTCTGAGCATTAGTGTGAGTGTCAGTATGGGTATGACTTTGAGCATGAGTGTAAGCATGAGCATTAGTATAAATATGAATTTTCGTATGAGTATGAGTCTAAATATGAGTGTAAATATGCCAACGAATAAGTATTTAAGTATGAGCATGAGTCCTGAGCATGAGTATGAATATGGATATATGAGTATGAGTATAAGTATGAAGCCGAATATGACTTTCAATAAGAAAATGATTATCAACATGAAATTGGACTTTAAATTTTAATATGAATATGAATATTATACATATCGTCGATGTTTTTACAAAACCGCTCATCGACCAATTGCAAAACCGCCTCTTCTACGGCACTAAAATTTTACAGGACAGCGAAAAAAGGGTTTTCTTTGTAGCCAGTTTTGCCTTGATAGCCGGTAACTTCTCTACCTATTGTTTTACAAACAACATTTCTAATTTTTGGCTCCAGCGGCGGTTTAGGCGATTTGTAACTGGTCGATGGGCGGTTTTGCAAAAACATCGACGATATACATACATACATACTATGTATATATATGAATGGAAATTATTAAAGGTATGAATAAAAATGACTGTGACGTCCACGTATCCATTGATAGCAGAATGTATCTATGATAAAATCGATAAACACCAATAATGCTTTCGATAAGGCATTTTTTGAGAACTGTACTCAACCATAGATAGATATTGAAAAAAAAGCTTATAAAAAGGACGAAATTCGTCGGGAGAAATAATGCTCGGATAGGTCAAGAAAGGAGAGCCACAGGATTCGCGAATCTTCTTACTCTTTATCGGAGCTGTGACCGCTCAAGCGATTTTTTCCGAGTCCAATAAAGCACGACAGACGTTTCTAAGGCCAATTGAAGCAAAGTGTTTCTCCACATGGTCTTTTACTTACATCAGGACTCGCGTTGTGCACTTTTACAGAGCTGGGGCGTTTGTTTCCATTAGTACGACATGGCTCGCCAAATCTGGAAAGCCGTGGACGAAAAGATAAGAAGGTTTCATCTTTGCTAGGAAAATACTGGACTCACCCAAAAAAAACGGAACAAACTATGTGAAATTTATGAAGCGAAGACACTTTCTATAATCCTTGCCTTAAATTTTAACCCTTATGTACAAAGAGGTACTGTTGTACTAACCCTAGCACGTAAACATGGGTGAACAGATGGAGCAACGAAGCAAATGGCCGTTAAACATGTCGCTCCATCCCAGATTTTAAAAACTATCTGGCATGAAAGAACGGCGAAGTCGATTTCTGTTTGACAAAATTTTTAACTAGGCACGGGTACGTCAAATCATACCGTCACCGCTACTATTAAATTGCAAAGGCAGAATTAACATTAGTGATTACGGGTAAGGCCCAAATGGGTAGTTTTTTGCAAATTGCAGATAGAAGGTATTGAAAATAAGCCCCCGATATACTGCAGTGTGTTTTATTTTTGACTGCAAACTTTCTTCCGACGAAGTTCACTTAGAGTTTTGAAGCTGATTATACTTTTACACTGTACGATCCTAGCATCAAAAATCCTGGTATTTTCTATCTTACTAGGGTGCTTTTTTGTGCATAAGGTTTAAAGCATTTGAGAAAACAATAATTGGACGTTTACGCCAGATAGATACAGATATGGTCTAAGCAACCAACGGCCTCTACTCGTAAAAGACTAGAAACCCAGCTGAAAATTTTCCATGAATTGCCTAATAAACCACGTTTGCCAAAATTTCCTAAGCTTAAATTTTTTAAGCAAAAATGGGGGAAGTGGATAACATTTTCCAGCAACAAGTTTTATTTTCAGACCAAAGCTAAAAACTCCACCAGTTTCAATACTCAAAACGTGAGTTTTCAAAGGAAATGGAAATGAAGGCTTAAATATCTGAAAACTGTGACGAAAGGCAAACCGTAAAATTGAAGTAACAAAGCTTATAAAATTAGGAGTCACTAGGCATGTTAGCACAACTAATGGAGTGGAGCACAGCAACGGGCACTAAAGTTTCAACAGAAAAAAAACTAAGAAACAGATTCACCAAAAATCCGACGAAAACAAAACAACTAAATTAATGACAAGCTTTAAAACAAAAATAAAAAATTCTAGTAAGTGAATGACTAAGTGAGGGACGGACAGTGAACGCATGCATCTACCATGAACCTAACGAATGAGTGAATGAGCGAGAGAGCGTGAACATTGAACGACCAAATGACGAAGTGCGCGTGTACGAGAATACTTTACAACTGCCTTGTGTAAAATACAAAATGCTAACTCATTTAACGCGTGGAGTACAAACTACTAAGCGGCTGACTCGGTCTGACTACAAAGGTAGATATGTATGTATGTATGTATGTATGTACGTTAATACGAAACGAATGAAGCGAATGACAACTAAAAAAAAAAAAAACAAAAAAAAAAAAAGTTCGGAATAAAATGACGGACGATGGACGAGCTGATGGTCAACTGGAGTACGTCGCAAAGTAAAGGACAAACTACATAAACGCTATCGGCAGTGAGCAATGAATTATTGAAGGCGATCTTGGAAATTAACGCCATCAATGAAATTAACAGGAATGGAACTTGACGTAGAGCAGATGTATGTATGAAAGCCTGCAATGGGTAAAGGGTGAAGTTTGAAGTGTAGCTAAACGATAAGGTAGGGTAGTAGTAATACGATAAGTGTACGTAGGTAATTTGCAAATATTGACATACAGTTACCACCAAAGAATAGCACTAAGTAGCACAAATACTTTTGTTGAACACTTATAAAAGATGAAATATTTATGCGTACCGGTAAGCAAAGAGGCGGTTTATGTGAATAGGAAATTGAATGGAGGAAATGAAATAGTCATATTTTGGAGCAAGTGTTTTGAGCAGAGTTTTCTTTTGAGCGAAGCAAGCGTGAAAGTCTTCACAGGTGATATGTGACATACAGCTCTCCTGCGATAGAACAGAACTAAGTAACACGTTTTTTGTAAAGAGGAGAAAATTAAGTTTTTGTGTAACTAATTTTTGTTTTTATGTATGAGCGTCACTCAAAGTTGTTATAAGGATGTGTTGATATTTGAAAAAAAAATTGGAACTTGAATGAGCTGCAAAGAAATAAAAAGAGTGGGAAAATACCTTTAAAATGATACAAGTCTAAAACGGAATAGTTGTGGCATAGTTATATAAGTCTTTATTACACGAATCTTTTAAAAAAGTTAAAAAAAAAACAGGATCAAAAAGTTTATTATTTACACCTTACGATTTCGTTGAAATTTTTTTTTAAATATTTTTATGCAAATTTTTTTAAGCTTAAACTGTTAAGTCTTTCGGGGGCAAAAAATAATCGAAATTATCATCGATGTACTTGCAGAAATTTTGATCAATTTGGGTATTAAAATAATCGATATCATTACTGTAATCGATATGTTTAATATGCTCAATTCCGTGATCATAAGCAATAACGCCCAAGTCGACTTAATAAAGAATTGAGTTCTGCAACTACTATGCCATGTGTATGTGAAATCCCCATCTCGCCAGCCAGGCTATTTAAAAAGTTATAGACGAACATATTTTGGTTTCCCCATAAGGTTAACATTACAATCCAAATGTTTAAAACGTTTTTTTTCGACATCAGGTTTTTCGACTTAGGCGGTTATTGCTTATGGCCACAGAATTATTATTTTCCTTTTCCGTTCTATTTAATATCGTTCGGCTTTTTTTAGCGTGTCCGAGACTAAAATCTCTTTCCACAACAGGCATTAAAATTAGCAGGAAGTTTTCTGTAGAGACCTACTACTAATTAATTTTTACTCGGTAAAAAAATATGTAGGTACATACATATTTGAGTAGGTACGGGGTTTGTTACGTTTGAATTACTTTTTTTATGTATTGTACTAAAATTTCATGGAAAACAACCTCACGAACCAAATTTCACTTTTCAATAAAGCGAAATTTCAAGGACTTTGCCAATTATTATACTTTATTATTTTTTACTCAATTTTCAATGTATGAAAGCATTCTAATTCCAGCTCGCCACACAATTCACTAAGAATTTTTTTGGCTATGAATTTCTAGGAAATTAAATGATCGCATGCCTGAAATATTTTATGGCCCCAGTATTAAGTGTACGCTAGTGTACATACTTATATTTATGTATACTTACCTACTTAATAATACAAAAAAA
This sequence comes from Rhagoletis pomonella, assembly GCF_013731165.1. Lineage (NCBI taxonomy): Eukaryota > Metazoa > Arthropoda > Insecta > Diptera > Tephritidae > Rhagoletis > Rhagoletis pomonella. Next base: position 15,078,149 of record NW_023458555.1, on the reverse strand, counting down.
AAATATATATATACATTTTGGTTTTAGTTTTGCATGGAATCTACCAACGGATTCGTTCCAATTTCTTTTTCGTACGTAAACACAGGCAGGCACATTGACATTGACACTAATTTTCACTTAAATTACTCTACTCATTAAACGCATTCATTCATTTATGTATACATTAAAGCATTCAGGCATTCAATCAATTTTCTGTTATCTTTTTATTTTATTTTATTACGATTATTTTTTCAATTTTTTTTTTCGTTTGCTGCGCTTAGTGGTCATCGTCGCCATGTGTACGCAATTATTCAGCACTTTGTGCCGCAGATGCCACCATCGCCGCACCCGTTTTAATGTTTTTTTTTTTCAAAAATGTATGTATGTACGACATACGTAATTTTTTATTAGAAACATGTTTAGATATGTATGTATGTATATACAGTACTGTTCAGATAAAAGTTGCCGCTGCATATGCTGGTGGCAAAATATATATTTTTTCGGTTTATTTAATGTTTAATATTTTTTATAAAAGTCTAGCTAGCTATACAACAAACAAAAAAATGTATAAAAAAATTAAACAAATTTTCACCAAAATTTCTAAATATTTTTCCAAAATTTGTATACCTAAATTTGGTATGCACTTTTATAGTCCATTCAATTTCAGTAAAGTTCAAGTTTCAAGTGGCTACAAAATACTATTGTTTTTTTTGTAGTTTTTTTTTGTTGACAGTGTTGCTCATTTTCTCCATATAAAAAGTCGTTGAACATACTTCGTAGGGAAGAAAATAACTGACATTGCAACAAAAACAAAAAAATATTAAAAACCAACGGTATTTTGTAGCTACTTGGAACTGGCACTTTGTTATACTAAAATATAATGGAATTTAATGCAGTTTTATGCATTCCAAAATTTAGTCTAAAAATTTTTAATAAAAAGTTTCTTTAATTTTTGTACAAAATTTTAAATATGGATTTATATGGTGTTTGCAGTATACCCAGCTAGAAGAAGTGGTAACTTTTATCGCAAGAGTACTGTATGTCTTAAAAAATGTTAGCACTCAAGTATCTACATAGATTTATGTACACACCAGTGTGTACGCATTCACGGCATGCAAATTTGTTGATTTGTTTAGTTTAACTTATACTTTTGCTTACTGTTTGTTCTTATTTCTTCTTATTTAAGATATATATTTGCTTTTTATTTCAGTATTCTCTTCACTTCAAGGACCTCGAAATTTGTTTGTAAGAAATCTGTTTAAAAAAATTAACTGAAAATTTTAGTAATTTTCGATGAAGAATTGGAAAGTAAAAAATTTCAGTATGACTGAGGTTGGTTTCTGCAGAGAACAATTTGGAAATATGGTTCCAGGTGTCTAATAGAATACACTTGAGGTATGACAAGGGAAGAGCTGGTGGGGTGCATACATACATATGTAATAGCAGGTCTTAAGCGCAATTTGGTCTGATGAATACATTGTACATGCCCGAGGATAGATATTCGATGTACGCCAAATGAAAATACAAACAGTTTTTTTTTATCTACGACGCTATGTATCGTCACTAGACAATATTTGCGGGTGTAACAGTATGTCCCAAAGGAGTTTTTGGGGAATGTTGTTGAAAAGACAGTCCTTGGCCAAGTATAAATCTATGTTTACGCGTCTTTCTTCGCCGAAGTTTTTCTTGAGCGTCGTTTTTCGTAAAAGTTTTTTATGTGTCTTTTTTCACCGTCAAAACATTAGCGCGCCTTTATTCCTGTATAGTGACGATATATAAAAGACTGAAGCTGGGCCTAGTAAATCCACCATTGACCAGATTTTTAGAGTACTTCGGATCGTGAAAAAGATCCTAGAATAGCTTATCTACCCGTATCATCTCTTCCTCCTAGAAAACTAAAACATGAAATAAATACAAGCACTATTCTTTATTTATTTTTTTATTCTATTATTATTTTTGATTAATCATTGTTTTAGTTTTATCACTTTTTTAATTATTTAGTTTTTATTTTTTTTTTCTCCTATCTCATTTTTTACTTTATAATAATAATTTTAGTTCCATTTTATCTTTATTTATTTTTTTGTATACTACTTTTTTTGTTTTATTATACATAGTTTATTAAAATTTTTATTTTTATATTTTTTTATTTTTATCCCACTTAAAAAATAAGAAGGTTTACAATTCGGCGCAGTATTTTTCACTGTATTTCTATGTTTTTTTTTCAGTTTATTTTATTTTATTTTGATTTATTTTAATTTATTTTATTTTGTTTTATTTTATTTTATTTTATTTCAGTTCATCTTATTTTGTTTACATTATTTGGTAAAATTTTCTCTTTAAAAATTTTTCTTTTATTATTTTATTAATAGATTTTTCCTTAATATTTTTTAATCTATTATTTTTTTAATTATATTATTTTCTACTTTTATTCTCAGTATTTTTTTCACTTTTTTATTTTTGTAATATTTTTTATTTGATTCTTTAGTTTTTATTTTTAACGACTTCAAAAATAAAGCGGTTTACAATTCATCGTAATATTTTTTACTGTATTTCTTCGTTTTTTCAGTTTATTTTCAGTTATTTCAGTTTATTTTATTTTTTATTTCGGTAAAATGAGCTTTTTAAAATAATTTGTTTGCTTAATTTTTCAATCAAATACACACATACATACATTTTGACAAAAATTAGAACCCTCTTCATTATTTTTCAAAGTTTATTTGCAACATCAAATAGCGATAACATTATAAAATCGTTGAGTATGCAGTTATTGAACAAATACTTTATTAGAAAATGTATTATAAGAATAGTTTATAAAAATAAAACTATATTATAAAAAACTATTTAAAAAATAATAATTATTTACAAAAAATTACATATTTTATATTACTTTATGAGAAAATAATTTTATAAAATCATACGTAGTTTATAGAAAAACAGTTTTACATTATTATTGAACTAAAAACAATTTTTTTTAAACAAAACGAATATTTTTTGATAAAAAAAATATGAAAAAATTATAAGAAAATTATAAAAAAAAATATATATATACAAAATAAAACTACATGTTTGTATTTGTTATGAATTTTAAACCAAAACTTCACGCCAAGACAAACAAAATCACTTTTTGTCACATAGTTAGCAATACATTTTTTTTTCTCGAATTAGACATTAAGGAAAATAATCATTTAGAAACAAGTAATTTTTAAGCAAAAAACAAAACCGCCTTCAATTCTCATATAAAAATTTAAGATTATCGTTAATTTCGTCCTAATCCAATGATTGGAAGTAAACCAAATTAGTATGGGACCACCTGTGAGGTAACACCTTTCCTCTAATTATAGAAATCAGTTAACGAGGTCCAAAGTTATGCGGTAACATACATAAAAAAAAAATAAATAAATAAATAAAAAATAAAAATATTCCGATGAAGTGATAACCTTCGCCTTTTTGTGAAGTCGGTTAAAAATAGATAAATAAACAAATCGGCATTTTAAAATCAATTAACAGGTAAATAGCTTTTTTTTTGTAGAACCTACATCATAAATTCATTACACAAAAGTCAGCATTTATAGATACATATTTACGTATGAATGTATGTATGTATGTATGTATACAAGTATAATAATGTACATACATACATATTTACATAAGTTCTAGTTTTTCGCCAAACAATTGTGTTTCAGCCTTGAACTCATGAACCTTCCATTCTAAAAGTAAACTAACAAAAAAAAAAAAAAATTTCGAGGTTCTAGTTAGAAACAAGGCAGCACACAAACCAAGCAAACACACGTCGAAAAAGTAATAAACGGAATGGCTGACAAAAGAATAGATACTCGAATAATTGAAGTTAAATTTTAGCGCGCCTACACAGACCTCGAACGTGCGTTCATCTCAAGCCTGTTTCTATGCAAACAAGAAAATTAACAAAACAAGAAAATTAACAAAAAAAAAAACCAAAAAAAAAACTAATAAAAATAAACCCACAAAACTAAAAAAATCGTGGTTAGAAAAAATGTAGATAATAGTGTCGCATACACATCACTGCGCATCAAGTCAACTGTCATTGGCCGGAGCAGCGTACGTACATACTAGGGATGTTAATTTTTTCGCTTTTTACCATTCCGGGATTTTCGGTATGTCGTTATCCCGGCATTAAGATATTTATTACTTTTCAACAACTTAAATCGAAAAAATTGCTTCTATCTCTCCTACCATAAAATAAATAATAAATAAATGGGGTTTAAACCTACTTTTTTATTTAAAATGGCGTTTTAATTTTTTCTCTTTGACGTCAGGATTTATTTTGAAAGACTTTGTCATTTCAAAGATATGGCGAATTCCCAAAATTATTTAAAAAATTCAATGCAATGCAAAGAATTAAAAAAAAAATAATAAAATTGTTTGGATTCACAAGGACGATTAGGACGAAATTCGAGGACGTTATCGAGTTTATATAAGTCCTTAATACTTTTTTCAAAATCAAATATTGCAAAATTTCAAAGATAAATTTTTAAAGGCCAATTGCAATACTTACCAGTGCTTATGCACCAAAAAATTTAATCTGATTAAATTCTGCAGAATTTTCGCTTTCATTTGATACCCATACTTTTTCTCTAAGCACATTTCTCTAAATTTTTTAAATCATTTTTGAATTTGTGACGTCAGAGTGAAAAACTAAAAACGCAATTTTGCTATATTTGGCCCATGGTTTTGCGAATATATTTATTTTCGCGTGTAAAATTTTTTATCGGACGTTGCTAGCTAGACATTTATAAAAAATATTAATTATTAAACGAGAAAAAGAAATATAGCCAATGCTGGTCATCATCATCAGTGTAATTTTAAAAATCCCGAAAACCCGGACCTTAAAAACGGCCGGGATCCCGGGATTAACATTCCTAGCACATACATTGGTTTTGCGTTTTGATGTATTAGCGCTTGATTGTATTTCCGTTCACCTCCAAAAGCCACTTTGCATTGTTTGACAAATTTAGGCAGATTTTTTTTGCAATTTCCATTTTTCGATATTTTTTTTTTATTATTTTTTTTTGTCTGGTTGACATTTTTCGAATCTTCATTACTGCAAAATGTTTGCACATCCACACATACATAGGTACATATTTATATCTGCATGCATTTGTCTCTTTTTATATGCAAAGCTCTCATTTGCTACCACCACAAACAAACGAAAATAGCAACAACAACAACAACAACAACAAAATCAACTTTAAGCGAATTGAAATCAAATCAAAAATTCGCCAGTTCATGAGCGTGACCCAGTTGCGTGTGGCGCTAAACAACACGACAAGGCAAATGTAACAACAATGTGCACAATTGTGAATGTTTGTTTGTATGTTGTATGTATGTACATATGTACTACTAGTTACATATATGTGCACTAACTAAAAGTAGAAAACAAATTTACAATAACGGCGACAAGCTGACAAAAATGCCTAATGTCAAAATGTTCACTTACTAGCTGGCTGACGCTCAGCAGCCGTAGTGTGTTGTAGTTACTTAGTTGTCATTACCGCATCAATTTTTTTTCACAGTGGGGGGGGGTGGGTGGTGGCTTTCCAGCTTTTGTATTGAAATACAGTTGTGATGTCTTTTACGGCACAATTTTTGGTAAATCTGCCATGTCGACATTGCATAATTTTGCGGCTGCTAATAGCGCACAGTGTGATACTTCAGTTAGAGCCTTAGATCCATATACATAGTATACGGGGGTCATTCTATGCTAGATTTACACCTCAATATTTTTTTGGTGTGAAATTTTATTTTTTTCTTTATCGAAAACAGAAGACACCTATTTTTTTATTTCATCATAATATTCGAAAATCTCGAAAAAAGGTGTCCGAAGTATTGAACTCGTATACCTGGACGCTGAAACTTTATGTACACAGGCATGAAAAACCTCGTAACTTCTACATTTTTGGTTTTCCCATTCTCAAATTTTTACGGTGTACTCCATAAAGTTTGACAAATATTTAGATTACAAAAAATTCAAGCATTAATAAAAAAATATTAAAAGAAAATATTAAAAAAAAAAAAATAATTAAAAAATAATATTTAAAAAAAAATATAAAAAAAAATACCTAAAAAATATTTAAAAAAAAAATTTATATTAAAAAATATATTAAAAAATATATATTTAAAAAAATTAAAAAAAAAATTATTTAAAATTTGATTTCTTTAATGTTAAATTTTTTTATTTAAATCTATCTCACACTCTAATGGAAAGCCGATATAATTTAATTACGCACATTTTGATTACTTAACTGATTTGATTTTCGCCGACAAATAGCATATTAACTGCAAAAAATTTAAAAAAGGTACTTCTCTGTGAGTTCAAAATTTCGGAAATTCTTTTTCGAGATTTTCGAATATTATTATGAAATAAGCAAAATCTTCTTTTCGATAATTAATGTAAAAAAAAAAAAACATTTCACACCAAAAAAAAATATTGAGGAATAAGTCTTGTATGGAATGACGCTACATCTTCTCGTATCTTCTCCCATACTTTTTTACTCCGCCAAGGAAGCGCCCTCCTGCTTACAACTGGACGTTTCAAATGCACAGTAGCTGTCAAATTTATGCTTTATATAATCGCCACGAACGTACGAATCTATTGAATTTACTAAATATTGACTCTAGGTAGTGAAACCTGTACTAAAACTCAGCAGTGAATAAGTTTTGAACTCTTAACGCAGCCCCCACATGAATAATTTTTCCCATCAGAGTTTTTCTAAGTAGTATTATGCGACCGATATCGCGAAACACTCAGTTTGGAAGGTACATGTTGGGGTACAACCGGCAGTGACGCGAAAATTAGACTATCCTAACCTACTTTGGGGTATAGTCGTTTTTCCTGGGTATGCAATTACAGTTGCACCGCTGTACTTAATCCCGACTCTTGTGTCCTCGTTCGCGCAGTCTGAAAAACGTGGTTTCGGTTTAAGTGCTCACTAAAGTATGTTTACCAGTAGGTGCGGCTGCAAGCGGGCATCTGTCTTGGAGCAGGCCTCTCGCTATACCGCGTATCCGTTTAAAACACCATTCAACCCAGCAATGACTGCGACCTGCCACGTAAAAACAGGCAATGAAAAGAACTTTATCCCCAGGGACGGAAAAGAAGGTATAGGTGGTCCAATAGTCGGAAATTTCAGCCTTCATCACAGACCCTCCGACAACAGAGGGACGCTGATCGAATTTGCCGCAGCACGAAACATGCGAGCTGGTATTGCCAGACACCAGAATCGAAACAGCCACAAAGCCACTTGGGTTATGTGATAGAAGGCTCAAGACCGGAGGGAAGACTTCCCAACGCTTCTGAATGGCGAAACAAGTGGTGCATTTGATGAAGATGAACGCCAACCAATATATAGGGCCGCAGCTTATTTGCCTCCACTAGACCAAGACGATGTAATAATAGCAACAAGGCGGCTTAAAAACAACAAGGCCCCCAGTGCCGACGGCATACCTGATGAGCTGTTCAAAGCCGGCGGAGAGGACCTGGTAGGGAGCATGCAGAATTTTGTCTGTTGAATACGTGCCCGATGATAGGAATCTCAGTTACCAATCCACAAAACGGAAGCTCTTTATACACCAACTGATTTGACCTATCAGTGTGGCTTTAGACCTGGAAAATCCACCATCGATCAGATTTCCAAAAGTCCATAAGTCGACACACACCATCTTCGACATGGTTGGTCTGAGAACCATTGGCATCAGCGCAGAATTTACCAGTTTAGAAAAGGGAACGAAAGAGCTTGGACTAGACGTGAACGAGGACTAGACAAACAAAGTACCTCCTGGCAACACATAAAAAGTCCTTGCACGTCACTGTTCGCAGTTTGGCAGTTGTAAATTTGAAGTAGTAAAGCACTTTTTCTACCTAGAATCTAGCGTAAACGTCGTCAATAATGTCAGCCTGGAGATACAGCAATGAAAAACTCTTGCCCGCTAGTGGTACTTCGCGCCAAAATAACGCTCTGAAAATCTCTCATCATACCCGTAGATTTTGGTTGTTTCGAGAGAACTATAATGAGAGCGATGAAATAAAAATTTTGAAATTTTGATGAACATTTTTTGAATTTTTCGTGAACATTTTATAAGTGTGAAACTTTGATTCATTTGGTTTACATGTATTATAGAATGAACTACATTTTCAAAAAATAAAAAATAAATAAAAAATAGTAATTATGCAAAAAAGGTGTACACTTTCATTTGTTGCCTAGTGTATATTAAACTTTTTTTTGGCTTTCTGGACAATTTCTAACTACTTTATCTCCCTCGCGCACTTTGTCCCCTCAAAGCTACTAACATTTATCCAAAAATTGTAACCCACCAGCTCAAGAAAAAAAAAACAAAAAAGTCGCAATGGCGTACGAACTGCAGCCCAAGAGTCCTACTTTTACCCCACCAAAATTATGTTGCTTTGTGATTTTAGTTTTTCTTCATTTCTTTTTTTTGTTTGTTGTTGTCTCCTCCACTTTTAGGTAAAATTTTCGGGATGAGTTTGACCCACTTTTCGCTGCCGAACGCTGGTTGTTAATGTGTGCGTTTTTGTTTTTTTCTTCGGAGCAGCTTATGAGTGGCAAAATTCGGTAGCTTAGTAATTGTAAGCTCTTTTTGCCACTCGAAGCTCTTTTGGCAAAGTACGTTGCAAAAATTGACAAAAAAGGCAAAAGACATTAATACATACATACATATGTATGTATGTATATATGAATGTAGATATGCGCGCATATTTTAACAGGAGAAGTTACACGCGAAATCCCTCAATAACTTTTTTATTAAAATTTTTACAGTGTTTTTTTTTCGTACATACATACATAGTTACCTCTGCCACTGATATGCATATTTTTTAACATAAACTTTAATTTTTTTGCTTGGCGGCCTAGCAAAAATGAAGCTGAGCTGAGCGCTGTGCTGCTGCAAATACTTCTTGACCTATTTCTCGTAACCATCATTTTCAATATGTATACAAAATGTTAAGCACACACAGTAATACACAAATATAAGTAAGTACATATACGCATTTACATACATATACGCATTCACATGTATGATAATTTGTGTGCGTTTTTGTTGTATTCTCATTGAAAGTCATCATTGCCGAAAAATATGCGTAAGTAAAGAAGCTTCTGTCTGCCCCAGCAACAAAAGGTCAATGTATTCTCCTTTACGTCAAGTTAATGTGTATGTAGTAAGTATGTTTTGTGGAAATATCTATCTTTATGTGTCCCAAAAATACTCACTCAATGTCAAATGGGTCAAACTACTCAAATTGAGCTACATACATACATATGTATGTGTGTACGCATGTTAGTTACGTAACTAAAGTGGTTTAGGCAGGAAGTGATTATGCATATTTTCACTTCAGAGATTTGGCTAAGGAAATAAATGCGCCTGGGCCACGTTACTAAAGTGAAAGTTCTCTCCATTAATTTGTATGTAGTTCCTTTTATACTTCAGAAATTTACATTAATCCTTGCCTTAGACTTAGCCTCAGCTGTGGTCTTCGTCTTTGTTTTTGGTTTTGTTTTACACTTACAGGGCAATTCTGGCTAAGATGGTAAAAAGTCTTTCGCAAGACAATTGAAAGACAGATGGCATAAGATAGTTCGAAAGACTTTTGTTATTCTAGCACAAAAGTCTTCCCCAAAAAAAAGCTCTCTCATTCACCACTCGTGGTGAACAGTTATTTTGAGAGAAAGCACTTGTATATCATTTAGCTCGCATCGCTCCAACAGTCTTTTATTTTATTTTATTTTATTTTATTTTTTTAATTTACATTTTTTTTTCTTTAAAAGGAAACATGTATTTCTTTTCATTTCTATGAGCTTATTTTTTTATTAATTTTTTTCTTCTAATTTTGAAATTTTATTGTTTAAAAAAGAAAAAACACATTTTTTTTAAATATAAATTAATATTTAGAATTTTATTTCATTTATTTCTTTTATTCAATTTGATTTGTTTTTCTTGTGTTGATTTTATTGTCTTACAATTTTTGTATTTTTATTGCTCTAGAAGGAGAAATATATTTGTTTTATTTAGTTTAGTTTTCAGGGACTTATTTTATTATTTTTTCTTATTTTAACTATTATTTTTTTAGTAAATTTTCTTTTAAATTTTAGATTTTATTGTTAGCTTTTTTTAATTTCATTAAATTTTTACAAACCTATTTTCCTTACATATTTCCCCTTTTTTTATTTAATTTGTTTTTCTTGTGTTAATTTTATTTTATTTTAACTTAAAACATATATATTTGTTTTATTTCATTAAATTTTTATGATCTTATTTTATTTTCTTTTTTAATTAAATTTTCTTTTAATTTTAAGATTTTGCTTTAAAAATAAAAATGTTTTTTTTTTAATTTTATTTAGATTTTTAGGTCCTACTTTATTCTTTTTTGATAATTTTTTTCTTTTTCTAATTTAATTTTTAGATTAATTTTTTTAGGAAAAAAATTGTAATTTCATTTAATTTTAAAAAATATTTTTTTTTTTTTTTTTTTTTTTTCATTTAACATTTCGTCGCCTCAGAAAACGGATGACGAATGTGCAAAATCACGATTTTGGGATTTTGATGCAGATTTACTAAGTTGGACATGCTCTTTCGATTTCTGCAATCCATTTTTTTATATCTCCATTAGTTTTTGAGATATTTCGTGCGCATTTTGTCGTATGTTACATAATATTAATGATTGGGTATGCCTTTTGTTGTATGTGCTGAAAATGCGTCACATACGACAAATTCCCATACAAACGTACCTTTTTTTTAATCATAAAACGTTTGTCGTATGTGGCACATACGACAAATTCCCATACAAATGTAATCCTTTTTTAATCATAAAACATTTGTCGTATGTATCGCAAAACTTTGAACTTACGACAATTGGATGGTCCTCTACTATAACGATACAATTAAAATTGAAAATTAAACTAAGTAACTAATTTTAAAATTTTAAATTTTTAAATTTTAGCTTGCACTGAGTCTCCAATGAAATGAAAGAAATAAAAATGTACAAAAGACTGAATTTAAGTATTGTTTTTTGTTTTTATATAAAGAAAACGTATGTTCGTAACATATTTACAGCATAAGAGATGTACAGATTTTTTTTATTAAATACATGATTATGTTTTTGTTATGTTTTTTCTAATAAGTAATCATTATTTAATAAATATGTCTGTTTTTTTTCATCAAATTATACCATCGTCGTTGAAATAGATACTTTACTATTGTCGTATGTTCTGTGGACAAAACAAAGTGGTGAGTAAACGCTACTTACGACAAATGTATACGGAATGAAAAGTAAATTTTCTCATTAACGTTAAGAGATATTAAATGTAAAAATATGGGAAATCAAAACTAATAACACCAACTACGTCTCCTTCAAAAGTTACAAAAATCTACCGTACAGTTTCGGATTAATTCGACCTTAAACTTCAAAGTCAATTTTCTCAAAACCGTGTTTTGTAACATTCGACATCCGTTTTCTGAGACGACGATTTGTTTTTTAGATTTAATTTGCTTTTATTCATTAGTTTTTGTTGTTTTAAAAAGAAATTAATATATATATTTTTTAAAAATTTGATTTGATTTTTACAAAAAACTTACTGCCAAAAGGTGAACAGCATAAAGCTAAGACCTCCTCGTTAGCAGATCTTTCAAAAGACAGTAAGGAGCTCTCAAGATAGTTGCAAGTATTACGAAAGACTTTTGGACCCGCTGCGTCTAAATCATTCTCTCTCAACTACTGTATGAAGGCAGTCACTTTAGCCTAACCTAACTTAACCCAATCTAAAATGGTGGCCACCTAATTAGGAACACTACTTCATTACAAGTTTTGAGCATTTATTTATTTTAATTTTTTAACAAAATATATACCAAAACGAAAACCATGTACGTAGCTTTAAGCTTCAAACCTTGTACAAGATTTATAAAAATTCGCTAAATTTCAAACTTTCTAATCAGAATTTCTTGTAAAAATTCGCCAAATTTAAAAAATATTGGCCATACAAATTTCAAACTTTTAAACCTGAATTTCTAAAAAAAATTCGGGTATGCACTTATGCAGCCCATGCAATTTTAGTACAATACTGGGGAAGTTTCAAATGGCTTAGTATTCGCATTGTTTTTTTGAGAACTGTTTTGCTGACGGTGTTACACATTTTCTTCCATACAAAGTAAAATTGAGCTAAATTAAAATCGAGTGGGCTACAAAACGGCATACGAGATTTTTTATGCGAACTCTAATCAAAAAGTTTGAAATTTTTATATCGAATATTTTTTTTAATTAGCGAATTTCTACAATTTTTAATTTTTTTTTTAAATAAAAGTTTATTGAAAATAAATAAAGAAAAAATAAATAGTTAAAAAATAAGCAGTGTCCCTAATTATGTGGCTACCGCTGTATGTAGTTCATAACCACCGCAACTTGTATCTAAACACCAGGAATATGGGCCAAAAAAGCTCATTAACTTAGCATCTTTACTAGGACCTCTAACCGCGCGACTAAAATGTTACGCAGTTGTAAGGGGTGTAAATAAGACACAAACCCCATAACTACTCTTAGTTCTCCGAACTTTGTGTGACGCTTTCCATTCTCACTTAAAAAAAAAATACCATCAATCATATAAAATCGTCACTCACTGAGCGAACTAGAACACCAGAGATGAGTGTAATTTGCTCTGGTGACAACAAGAGGTATCTAATAGTATTTCTTAAAATGCCATTATGGGATTTTCCAGCTGAGATACATATCTTTCTTCGCTCATTCCATCTTATATTTGGCGATGATGTATTACTTATTTGCTGCCAAAGGGATCCATATAAAACAACCGAGTCAGCAGTGATCGAATAAATATTATATGCATGAATGCAGCGACAAGAATTAGTGAATGGAAATAAGCAACAACAACAAAAACAGCAATAAGTAGATAGCGGCGCCATAAAAGCCAAGAGCGCATCGTAAATATATACGAAATTGAAGTTCAAATCGCTTAACGTGTAAAACAATAAACACAAACATTGCATCAACACATAAACTATTTACTACAACTGCAGAGGAAGAGCAATAAAAACAAAAAAGAAAAACAAAAAAACGCTGAAAAAATGCAATAGCAATAAAAAAGGAGAACGTTGAATGCAACTACTAAAACAACAAGCAGCCGTAAAACAACAAGTGCAATGGCGTTGAAATAAAAGTGAAAAATAATGAGAACGAGAACGAGAACACACCGATATGAACAAAAACAATCAGCGATAGAATGGCAACAAGAACAGCAACAAGAAATCAAGCGTGAGAAGCGGCGAAAATGCGAAAAACGCGTGAGCAACAACAACACCAAATACGAATAGAGAGGAGCTGGAATGCAAATTTCTCGAGGCAACAAAAAAGACAAAATTTCGCCATTATGTAGAGCATTTTGCACGGCAGCGGTGTGAGTAAACAGTGTGAGAAAAAACAATAACAACAACAATATTATAGTATGTAGAAGCAAAATATTTAAAATGCGCTGGTGCAAAGAAAAAGGTCAAGCGAATGCGCATCCGAAAAGAAGCAAAACAAAAAAAACAGTGACTAATATAATATGATATTCTATCCAATATGCAGATGAAAACAAAAATTGCAAAATTTTTGTTGTAAGTCAGATGCACTTGCACACAGAGATGGATGTACATACATACATACATCAGTAAATTTGTATCTATGCAAGTTTGCATACAAATCGCAGGCATGTAAAATTCTTGCTATATGAGAATGTTTATATGTGGCATTAGACTGCATCACCAAAGAAAAGTTGCGGTTTTTATGATATTTATAGACGTCTACCAAAATATTTCGGGAAAGTATTAAGATTTACGTGTGCCTGGCCGATTTGAAAATACCTCCGAATATTCAGTTTTTTATGAAAAAAATAATTTTTTTTAAATCCTCTCAGATGACAAAACAGATTAAGCTTAAAAAATCTGCATAAAAATATTTAATCGTAATAATAAGATTTTTGATGCTGTTTTTTTTTACCTTTTTCAAAGATTGATTTACTAAAACTTGAATAACTGGTCCAAAACTATTCCGAGGTAATTTCCCACCATTTTACTTTTGTGGAAAAACAACTCAGTCACGTCCCAATTTTTTATTTTTTATTTTTTCAAAGACCAACAGATCTTAATTGAACTTAGAATGAAACTCCTTCTTCCTACCTTTCCCTTTCATTCTTTGAATGAGTTTATTAGCAAAGGAATAAAAAGGGTGAGAAAATGCCTTTCCAATGATACCTCACAAGTCTAAATCGGAATAGTTAAGCTTCAGTTATTCAAGTTTTTCTTATACCAATCTTTGAAAAAAGTTAGAAACTAGCATCAAAAATCTCATTACTACGATTCCGTTGAAAATTTGCTTACATTTTTTTTTTTCAAATACTTTTATGCAAATTTTTTGAGCTTAAACCGTTTTGTCATTTGAGGGGATTTTCTTCGAAAAATCTTTAAGAAACTATTTTTATTTATGAAAAACTCCATTTTTGGAGGTATTTTCAAATCGGTATAGCTCAAGTAAATCTTAATATTTTTCCGAAATATTTTGGTGGGAGTCTTAAAATATAATATAGTACATATTTTATAATTACAATGTACCGATTTTTTTTTTTTTTTTGTATGGGGAGTGATGCAGTCTAATGTGTATATGTAACGATGTACGGACGACTATAGTTGAACGGATAGAGTACCGCGCGAGCAATTAGCGCAATTGACCCACATCCACATTGCAATGAACGAACAGCTGTTGGCAGCAACGGCTAGCAGCGCTAGTATCAACAAAAGCAGCAGCAACTACAAAAACAACAACAATTGATAGCAGTGTGTTAACAACTGCAAAACAAACAGCAACAGCAGCAGCAGCAGCAGCACTCGCCGCCGCCACTGCCAACAAACAGCTGTCAAAACAACAACATTTTTGAAGAGCATTACTAAAGCCAACGAAAATATAAAAATAAAATCAAACACCAACAACAAAAACAACAACAACATCGACATCGACATCGTCATCGTCATCAACGTCGTTGTCAGCATTAAAATGGTGTCAATAGCAGCAGCGACTGTGGCAGCGGCAGCGTGCGATATATGTAGTATAGAAGCTTACATTGAAATTGTAGGCAATATTGCAGCTGAGGCAGCAGCAGCAACAGCAGAAGTAGAAGCATCCCAAACAAAGTAAGCAAAAAAAAACATAGAGTTTTTAAGTCAATAAGCATTGCATTGTTGTTGGTTTGAAAGTTGTCGCAGCCGCCGCAGCAGCAGCAGCAGCTATAATTATTTCTACTACTTGCTGCAAGCCAAAAAGGTTTTTGTTGTACCTAGTTCTTGTTGTCATCGATGACCATCAGCAACACCAGCAGTTGCATATAATAGTAGTAAGAGCAGCAGCTATCGATCCAATCACAGTGACATTAAAATGATTTATTGCAGCTGCCAAGGGCACAGTGGTGCATTTTGAATGACTTTCGCATTAAACTTTGTATAAGAATTAGCAAAGGAGGACATTTAGGTTGATGTGTCTAAAGAGTAAATTCTTCCTACACACAGGCCAGATAGTAACACGATCTTTGGGGAGAATCTCAAAAAATCAAAGTACAATGGTCTTAAATATTTCCACAATAAACATTTTCAAACAGTATACATATGATTAAACTTACTTCTCAGATATTAGGTAAAATTATTTCAGTGCATACCTGGAAAGAAAAAAAAAAACACGAAATTAGACAAAGTAATTTAGAGATTTTTAACGGCTAAAACTTCCCGATGTTTGATGACAAAAAAAAAATGAATATGTACTCATAAAAAAGTACAGTGACTCAAACAAATGGCCACATGTTGATTTTCTTCAAATATTCGTAATGTTTTTAGAGCTAAATTTTTTTTTTTGTTATTTTTATATAAAAATATCGTCTAAGCTTTAACCAAAACCGTATAAATTACAATTTCAAACTTTCTACAAAATTTAGGAAAATTCAACAAATTTTCATCCCAATTTTAACTTTTTATTCTGAATTTTCAGGAAATTTTTGGGTATGCAGTTTTATAGCCCATACAATTTTAGTCTAATGAAGTGCAAGTTTCAAACGGCTAAAAAATCGCGTTGATTTTTGAGAATTTTATTTTGGTGACGGATTTTTTCATTTTTTTTTTTTGGTAATCGTGTTAACTGGCGTGAAATGAATTTCTTTTGAATCAAGTGAGGCAGATTCGGAAAATTGCCAGATAACGGTAGAGTTTCGAACTTTTTTCGTACTTTGAGAGGCCTATACGTTGATTTTGACTTCAAAGCTTAACCTGAAGATACAAAGCTCTTTTCTTAGTTAAGAGCATGAGCGACGGTAGCAGACGACAACCTGAGACAACTTGGGTACTTTTGTATCCAAGAAGACGTCTACAATACCCTGTCATAATATCTTATCCATCAATTACCAAAGTTTACCTAAAAAAAAAAATCAAGATATAAAAACGTAACACTTCAGGATGTCACATGCCAAATACATTTATTTAATGAAGAACTCAAGTGACTAAAACATTGAAAAAGCTAAAAAAAAAAAGCTATAAAGCTTCCAAAAGTGACTTGAATGCAATGGCAATGGCGCTAAAACCAATTTATTTGGAGGAGCGTAGGCATATTAGATGGCTGAAGATGCATTTAAATGACGTTGTTGACATTAATAAACGCTGATAATTGCTTGTAAAAGCAAGCGACTAGAATTAAAAGAGATGAAATGGATGGAGGGCGCAACCAACAAATTAAATGTGCGCTGAAAATAACAAGAAGCACCGGGCAAAAGAAAAAGTTCAACAGCAACAAGCCAAGCCAACTGGCGGTAAGAGGCAGGTGCATAGGCAAATGAGAACAACAACAGCAACCACTGCAACTATTTCAGCGAAAAGCAATGCATTGAATGACTTTTCCAAGCTTTCAGCATTGAAATGGGCCAAGAGCATCCAGCCAACCAACCAGCCAACAACAAGTAAGCTGACAAATTGCAGTTACAATCACCCATTAGCAACAGCAGCAGCAGCAGCAGCAGCAACAGCACCAACTTGGCAGAGTCAGCGCAAGGTCGCTCCCCCAGAGCCTTCGCCCGCGCGCGTACATACATATGTATATCGCACAAAGGCTAATGAGATCGCAACTACGGAAGGCGGAAGAGGAGTTGGAGGTGACGGCAGTGACAGCGCGCCAACGGCAGAAACAGCTACAGCACAAACGTATTGAAGCATGGAGGACGGACACTCACACGATTGCATTTAGTAGGCGCTTATTGAATTTGGGGCAACGGTGAGCGATGAGGCAACCAACCGGCCTACAAAGCCACAACACTGAGCCTAACGCGCGCAAAAGAAGGGCGCCTTGCACCTTGGCGGCATGGCTGCGGCGCAGCGATTGCGTCGCCTTTAACCCAGAAATGTGTGAAATAGCGTGTACGCACATATTTCGTATTTTTCCTTGCGCGCTTTGTTGTTGCTACGCACAAAGCTACGCAATGCAAGGCAACGCACAAACAAGCAAACACAAATTTTATTCATAAGCAAACACACACACACACACACACAGTCATACAAATGCGACTGACTGACAGAATACCTACATAGGTGCCAGCAGTGACAGTGCAGTGGGGGGGCTGGTGTTGTTCGACGCTGAGCTGCGCGCAAACATGTAAATGTGTAAAATTTACACGATAAATGAGAAATGAGGTTACCTACTTTTGAAGAAGGTCAAAACGACCCAAAACAATTGAACGAACGAACGAATGAACGAACGAGCGCGCGTAAGCAGCAAACTAGCTAGCGGCGTCCAAGCAAGCGAGCGACGAACGAGGCAAGCAACCAGCAACCAGCAACAGACAGACTTGCGGCAAACTCAAGCGAGCAGCAACGAACGAGCAGGCGAGTGGAGGGAGCAGCGCAGATTGTTGACCGCGCTCAGATAATAGGGGCCCATCCGAAACCAACGCCGCGCGGAGCGGCAAGTAAAACGAGTGATTGAGCGGAGTGCGCGCGCGCGCGCTGCCAACGTCGACTGCGCAGTCATTAAGAGCGCGATAAACAGTCATAGACCGGTAAGCTGCCACATAGAGGCGGCAGCAGCGAATAAATCAGCTAGCAAACATAGGCGCGCAAACATTTTTGATATTCGCGCGTAGACATCGCCACCGTAAACGCGCCGCTGTTGCTTCAGTGGCACCACCAACTAACACGTTTTAGTTGAGCGTAGTTTTTATGTTGCTTTGTTGGAGCAACGAAGAAAATGAGCGAATGCGTTAATGAGCGAGTGTTTGAAAGAGCGAATTGCATTTGTACATATGTATGTAGATATGTGAGCGCGCGGGTGGTAATTAAAAGCATAAATTGTAAAATATACAACACAAACAGCGTTGCTTGAACGCCAGCTGGCCACATGCGAATGGGTATGTGGCCCAGGTGTTTGTATGTAAGCTGACTGATTGACGGTCAAAACTGTCAAACACTTAAAATGACGAACTATGTGTGCGCGTTTGATGGCCGCGGCAGCGTTTCATATGATGACGGCGCGCTTTACATGTACAGTGGGAGAAGATTACGATAATAAAAAGCGAACAAGTTATTTTTTAATCAAAAAACATAACCGACTTGAGTTCTCATATAAAAATTTAAGAGTGCCGTTAATTTCTTCATCATCCAATTAAACTAAATTAATATGGGACCTCCTCTGAGGTACCACCATTCCTTTAAAAAAGAATAATAGAAATCGGTTGAAGTGGTTATGCGGTAACATACATAAAAAAAATATTCCGACTATTTGATAACCTTCTCCTTTTTTAAGTCAGTTAAAAATAACCTTAAGTACCTACTTAACATTACCTAAGTACCTACAGTACATTAAGACTTTTAATTTTACCAAAAAGAACAGTCGACACTTTTTCTACATTTTTTTCTTTTTGAGATTAAGAGCACCGCTACATCTGGAAATTTTCGGAAGTTTCAAACAGCCTTACGTAACAAAATTCCAATAAATACCGAAAGGTCCAGTAAAATACTGAAAATTCCTAAAAAAAATATTTACCGAAAGCTCCCAAAACGTGCCACAAAGTACCAAAAAATACCACAAGATCCCAAAAAATATCACAAGATCCCAAAAAGTACCACAAGGTCTCAAAAAATACTACAAGTTTCAAAAAATACCGATATACAAGGGCCCAAAAAATACCGAAATACAAGGTCCCAAGAAATACCGAAAGGTCCGATAAAGTTTTAAAAGGTCCTAAAAATATCACAAGGCCCAAAAAATACCAAAAGGTCCCATAAAATAGCAACAGATCCCGAAAAAAATTCGGAAGATCTCGAAAAATTCCTAAAGATACCAAATATTACAAAAAAAAAGAAAAGTCCCATAAAAACGCGCTAACAAAAACAAGAAAAAATCTCTACAACCCCAAAAAATAGCAACTCGCTTAATGTTCTTTTTATACTTTAGAAAAAAAGCACGATACACCGGTTTCTATCTGCTTTAGACTATATTTGCTTATTACTTTCACCTTCAAAAATAATTGCAAAATCATCGATATTTCTTGCTTCAAAAATAAAAAGTCAATCTGTATTTTTAAAGACATGAATAACACATGCTTTACTAGATGAAAATATTTTAATGGCATCTAAAAACCCGATTTGAAAAATTTTCCACAATATCTTTTGGTTTGGTCTTACAACTTTGCGTCTCAACGTTTTGAAAACTTCAGAGGGCTTAAAATAAACATCTAAGCGGAGTATAAAGCTTTTTACGAAAATTTGTATCAAGGCAATATGCTTCAGATTTGTGAGGAACCATTTTTTCGAGTGACTAAGCAGTCCAATACAACGTTTCATTGGAGGGGCTGTCTGGAATCGCCACAAGATCGGAATATTACCGGGACATGTAGATAAAGGTTCTTGGCGAAATCCTCTCCTGGGTCATTCATAATAGCTGTGTGGCCTTCTCGACAAAAGCAATCTGCCTAACTTGAACTGGCCTAACCCACAATGTTTGGCAAACGGGTTTGGCTTCTTACTATCTGCTACATTAGAATATCTAAGTGACATATTTTTCAAGTCGTTTTTAAAATTTGTCTGCCCTCTAAACAAAAACTTGTTTGAGGAGCATATAATTTTTTTAACTGCTATTTGAATAAACCATTTTAAGCATCCCAACTCGGTCAAAAATTAGTTTGTCGGTCCCAGTCCGCTTTCCTTGCCTCGCCCATCGACCTTTGTCAATAGTCTTACACAAATGTGATTTTCTGCTCTGTCTTCGCACAGATTACTTCTTAGAATTTGTATTCCATTTAGTGTTTTTGTTTCAGTTTTCATTTTTCATTTTTCATTTTTGGTTGTTGCCTTGTCTTACACAGTGCACAAATATATCGCTTATGACCGAGGCAGGATTATCACCGTGTGCATATATATGTAGTAAGTACTGCGGGAGCGGTGAAGACTATCTTTTTTCTATAAAGCGCGTACATTATTAGGTTAATCATATAATAGGTAACTCATTGGTTATCTTGCCGAATTAGTCTGATCACAGTCAGAATTTTGAATCGGTCTTGAGGATAGACCACATCCTGCGTCATTGTCCGCGTTGGGTCAGTCAAAGATTAGTAAATTTCAATACACCTACATATAGTCGAACGCCTTAGCTATGAGAATACGCCCAGTAAAAATGTATCATTAATTAGAAAAGCCTACTATACCCAATTTTTAGCTACCTCATTGCAGTGGAACTAAAAAATAATAATTTAAGGCCCTCAAAAGTGAACTCCTCCCAAATCAGCTCACCTCTAAAGGAATCAGTTAATTCTCACCTCTCAATTCGCTCGCTTTCCATACACGCTCATTGCTTCGAACACCCACCCACAACATTTTTGAGCTGAAAATTATTGCTCACAACCCACAGTATCATACTTTGGGCGTTAGCGGCTGCCTCAACGAGTTCAGGTCAACTAGATTGTTGTGCTAGTGGAATGTGGCCAACGCAAAAACAATAACAAATATAGAGCAAAAGCCCACGCAACAACAGCAACAACAACAGCAGCAACGAAAAGTTCATCAACAAAAGCAAAACTGAGGCCAACTGAGGCTACTAGCTGGTTTTAAATACATACAAACAAATTGATATTTGTAGGTGTGTGTATTAAGAGTGGAATGCCGCTTTAGCTTTTCCTGCTGCCAACGCCACTTTCGTTGCTGGCTATTGCTGTTACTGCTGCTGCTGCTGGTATACATAGTTGCCGTTGCCACTGGCGTTGCCGTTGCCACTGTCGTTGTCGTTGTCGCTGTCGCTACAGCCAGCATTCGTGTTGGATTTGGGTGTTGCAGTTGATTTTGTATAGTCATTACAATTTTTGGAGGTGGTGGCCCTGTAGAATATTTTTCATATGGCCCTGTACGACTTAAAAAACAAGGCAACAACCAAAAATGAAAAATGAAAAATGAAAACTGAAACAAAAATACTAAATGGAATACAAATTGTAAGAAGTAATCTGTGCGAAGACAGAGCAGAAAAATCACTGAATATTCAGTTGCAATAGCAACAAATTTAGATCAAAGTCACAGTATCCAATGGTGGAGGAGAAGTGGCCTCATTACCCAATGATACACAATGATACACAATGTTGCTCAATGTGAGAGGTGGAATTTTAAGTTTTCTTTAAATTTTGTTAATTGCAATGGAAGCGGCGTTTTAAGGGAAAAACAGATCGTTCTTGCAAACGAACGTTTTCAGCAACATAAAGCTGTGGATCTTAATGAAAAAAAAAGTCTCGTAACT
>NW_023458555.1:15055096-15056325 GCF_013731165.1 Rhagoletis pomonella | reverse complement strand
TTTAAGTGCATTGTTTATGCTAGGAAATAAGGCTTTGGAAATGTTTCGTTGCAAGCTATGTATTAAGCTGGACACCGTGGAAAAGTAGGGCCTACCCCTTAGCCTACGAGCAAGTGTCTGGTCTCCGCGCAGGAGGAGATTCAGGAAATCCTCAGTTATTATAAAACAAACTCTGCGCAGCACGGCTGGAGGATTTGAGAAGGACCTGAGAAGTTTAGGCAACCCCGTCGTAAGAAGCTCATACTACCTAATTCAGAGCCACTTTTCCCCTTCATTGATATCAATGTAGTCATCAACTATAGCTTCGAAAAGATATTTTTCAGAGTTTTCCAAAGCCATGCCAGAAAATAACGAAGCGGTGGACTCCCTCTCGGTCGTATCGGACGCCCATAATGCTGCCGTGCACGGATTTTGGAGATAGCCGAGTTGATGAGCGCGCAGAGTTGCCGTGGGAGTACAAGTTTCTGGAAAATGATTTTCCGGCAAATTAACTTTCAACACACCAAAGCGGCATCTATTAGCAAAATACCCTGTTTACCTTGACCAACCTGAAGCAGTCGTAATACTAATCCAGAAGCTGTGACTAAGTAGTCTGAATCTTGAGCTAAGTAATTAAGCATAAATGAGCACTAAGCCATTGTGGATGTCAACTGATAAAATCTAAGCCAAGTTGTGCAATGCTTGAGCTTGAAGAAAAAAAACGTAAAATAGCCAATCGTTAATGAGAGAAGAAAAAAACCTAGAATGCTAATTCCATACCACGCTGCACGCACTTCCATGAGTTGGTTAACATAACTTAACAAAGAATAACACGCGCTTGGCTTAGATTTCACTAAAACTATGTAAAACGTGTGAACGAAAATCTGATTTTTTTTTTTTCTCAAAAACGACATTGCACGAGACTTGAGCGAAGGTCCAAAGCGTTTATTATCTAAGTATGTATGTAGTTTTTTTTTTGTAGGCCGTATCTTTTGTTTTATGTACAACTGAGTATGTATGTATGTATGTATGTTGGTGATTCGCCCGCTTGAGAATTACATTGAACTCGACGACTAAAGTGTTAATTTTTTATTATTTTTTTTTTTTTGAATGGCAATCAAACAACGGAGGCTGTTTTCAAGCGCTGTTGCATATAATTTAGAAATCTTTAAATAAGTTACCTTGTAAGGGGCCATTCAGGGTTAATCTCTTAACCCAAAGCGACAGTAGTTTTTGCATAGCAGCTTTGG
>NW_023458555.1:15049913-15055086 GCF_013731165.1 Rhagoletis pomonella | reverse complement strand
TGATTACGAATACGAAGATGATTACGAATACGAAGATGATTACGAATTCAAAGACGATTACGAATTCAAAGACGATTACGAATACAAAGACGATTACGAATACGAGTATTATTACGAATACGAATGATAAAGCGGCGGCAACGGCGCATACGATGATGAATACAAAGATAAACATGAAAGGCAAATGGATTTTATGAGGAGCTTTTTCATTATTATTAAGCTCAGTACGATACTAATACTACACCCGGTGTCAAAATTATAAGCACACACCTTATATGGGCAAATTTTAACAATTTATTTTTTTGTTATTTACTTTCAATTATTTTTTTTTTTTATAAAAAAATTGTTTGAGATGATAAAGATTCATCAATTTCTCCAAAATCGGTGCATTTAGTGCCTTGGTACATAATTAAGCATAAACGAAAAAAGTTTGCACCCACAAGGTCTTTTACATGTTGTTTGTGTTTCCGACAGGGTAGGAGTACGAAAAATGACACTGAAACCGGCACAATGCCGAAACCGGTTTGTTTCCAAACCAAATTTGACATGGGATAACAGAAAATCGGTTCGCAATACAACTTTTACATGTATTTTTTTATTTTTGAAAACATCAGTTCTTAATTTTTCTGCATTTTAATTTTTTTTTTACATTTTATTTTTTATTATGTAGATAATTTTGATTTATTTATTTTCTATTTATATGTAACTCTTATCTTATTTACTTTCTCAAGCAGCAGAAAAAAAATTTAAAAATGTTTTATGATTTTTCTGAAGAGCTACATAGAAACTATGCTTAAACCTAAAATTTCTTGTAATCCATGGGACAAGTTTCATCGTGAATGCCATTCCCATGAGTAGCAGCCTAGCCCAGTTGACTTTTATATCAACGTTAGACAAGCACGCCAGAGCATAAATTCAATATCGACCTATCTAGAACATATCTAAATATTTATCGAACCTAATGCATCAAAGTAGAGCACAGTAGAATGAACGAACGGCTTAGGCTGTCGGCTGTCCTTCCTTGTCAATTGGCGTCCTTCACCTCAGACATCCATTTTAATTATCGCTGATGCCGATTGAGTGAATGACTAACTGTCTATTAACCGACTAAGTGAATGAATAAAAGCAACAGATCAACAGCTAAGACAACAAAAGTACATATACAAACATAGCTATATACATACATAGATATGTAGATAGTAGGTAGCGGTGGGGCTGATGAAAATAAGTCGAGGTGTGGCGCAAAACGCCGCAGAGGTTGCAAGCGAACGAGCAGCAGCAAGCAGCGTGAACGCTTACTTGATGAGGCCAACGCAGTACTAAAAATCACTTCAAGTTCGTGCTCGATTTAGCGTTCACGCGCATAAATGGAGTTCAATGTTTTATTCTAATTAAGTCAGCGGCGCTTGAGTTACTTACAGACGCGCAGCACTTAACTCAGATGAGACGAGCTGAAAAGCTCAAGCGATGAGTACCTCTACTCGTACAAATTGCCCCAAATAATCATTATAATCATTACTACAAATACATGCATACATGCATACATGTACAGAGATGCATTTAGGTACATAAATACATTTTTTAATTTCCATAAAATTGTACATTAAACTTTTATTATTATTAGATGGCAAAAGCAGCAACAAAAGCACAGACACACACAGACACACATACATATGTACACTTGGGAACAATGCCACTGACAGTTTGTCAAGTGCCAATGAATGAATGCCAATGACAACAACGAAAACAACAACAATTGTACATTATGGAAAATATAACAGCTGTGGCAAAAGCAATGCCGACAGCGTTTTTTGATGTCAACGTCGCGATTACTACACATTGTAGGTGTGATTAGTGCCATAGTGGGACAAATTGTGTCATTGTTATCGGCAACTGCTCACCCGCTGCCGCAGCTGCGGCTGCCTCAGAGACAGCATGATATTAATAACACGCTTGAAATCGAAATTGAAATGAAATAATGTCATCATCGGCAGCTTTTTTTTTTTACTTTTTTACTGTTATTTAGGTCTTCTTGCGATAAGTTACCCATTTACATCCATTAACCATTTAAGGGAAACCATTTTTTATTAGTTTTATCTTTGCTTGTGTTTGATTAAAATTTAGGTAGAGGTTCCGCTATCTATCTAAAAGCATATGAAACGCTTATAAAAAAAAAAACAACCACTGATATCGCCAATGTCGCTACAATAAAATGTGGGTGCCGCACGTTGGGAAGCGAGAGAGCATGTGAGGGGCAATAAACTGGCAAAACAGTAGCAACAGCGGCAGCTTAAGTTCGAATACAAAGTCACCAGCGTACGATGTTACTTTTTGAACAAGAAGCGCATATATCAGCAGCGAGGAACAGTGGGTCGAAATTCAAAATATGGCACATACAATATTTATAAAGCAAATTTAAAAAATAATAAAAAATAAAAGATATACCACATAAAATACGATAAAAAATAAAACAAAAATAAAAATAAAAAAATAAAAAATAAAAGATGTACCACATAAAATACGATAAAAAATAAAATTAAAATAAAAATAAAAACAAAAATAAAAACAAAAATAAAAATAAAACCCAAAATAAGAATACAATTAAAATAAAAATTAATTTTAAAATAAAATTCGAATGAAAAATAAATGAATCAAAGAAAATAAAATTAAAAATTAAAAAGAAATAAAAAATTAAAATTAAAATAAAAAAAAAATACTCAAATTAAATAAAAAATTAATTAAAATAAAATAAAAAATTAGAATGAAAGAAAAAATTAAAATAAAATAAAAAATCAATAGAAACCAAAATATAAATAATAATGGAAGACAGATTAAAATTAATAAAAAAAATATATTCAGCTTTATGATGAATATTGTGGTGAAAAATTTCACCAGCGAAAACTTTCGTTCACCCGAAATGATTCACTTTATCACGGAAGTGGAACGTTTCCGGGTGAACGGCGTTTCACATAGAAATTTCGAAGCTGAGCAACAGCTGTCAAAGCCACTAAATAAAGTTTCAGTAAACAGTAAACAGTTTCAAAAGTACATACTTGTATTAGTTTTGCGGTTTTATCTGTGCAAGTTTTGTAATATATTTTTAATTTTTTTATTTTATTTATTGCCTTTTTTGTTTTTTATATATGTGGTTGTCTCATACAATTTTTTCCTTTATATTTATATATATTTTATTTATAAACTATTTTTATTTTACTTTCTATTTATTTTTTGCAAACTTTACTTTTATATTTTTTACTGTTATCTTCTCTTTACTTTCAATAGTTTTTTTTACTTGTTATTAACTTTTTTTATTTAAAACTTTTTAAACTTTTACTTTTCGTTTATTTTTTATTTAAATTTTCATTTATTCCATTCTTTTTATTTTACTTTTTATTTATTAATTTTTTTATTTTACATTTTTGATTATTTTTTGTTATTTTACTTTTAATTTTACTTTTTATTTATCTTCCTTTACTTTTCTTGGCGAGTAAAGTAAAGTAAATTTTAAATTTTTGAATTAATTGAACTTTTCATTAATTTTGTATTTAAATTATCATTTACTTTATTTTTATATTTTACTTTTTTTATATTTTTTTATATTTTTTTTACGTTTTTTTGTATGTACATTTTTTATTTTAATTTTTTTTAAATTTTCTTACATTATACATTACAGTGCATCGCATTGCACTTTCGTATCGCATTACAGAGTAGCCCCCTGGCCACTGAGAACATTTTAGCCCTCAACTTTTATTTTTTATGAACTTACATGGGACTTGTTATACATATGTATGTAAAAAAGCATCTAACCCACTGTAAAAATAATTGTGATGAGATAGGGAAAAACCTGTCTGATTTTGAGGCCCTAAAACCAAATCTTAAAATAGTTTCGCATTCACCACTAAAAAACTGTGCAAAAGAAATATTTTATAGAACTTACGATCATTTGGCGAGGACTAAACAGTTGCCACATACCTAGAAAAAGAAAAAAAAAAATAATAATAAGATTAATAAATCAAATATAATTAATTCTTTACCAATAAAGGTGAATATTTGGAGTAATGGCAAAGAAGCCTCTAGAAATAAACTTAATTTTTTCTTGATAAACCAATTTTTTTAGCCGACTTCACAAAAATTACTTGTTTTTATTACAGAATGGTACACTGTGCAGTGCGCTTCATCATTGGCAATGAGTTCCTGAGTCCTCACACGCTGCACGTTTAGTTCAAAACCATAAACACCCCACCCCCATTGATGTACCATACCTACATACATACGTTCATATACCATCCGTATGCAACATTGTTTATTTAACTCCAAACACGGCACACACACACACACACACACACACACACACACTGACATACACACGCTTGTGACTTCGTGCATGGATACTTATGTACATCGAGGGCAACAGCAGCACTCCCCCAATTCAACGCCCTCTATAACTGAATGCCAACAAGAATTAGAATGCGAAAATTTACTTTAACTTGTTTAGGTATTTTGTTGGTGCATGTGTGTATATGTATGTGTATGGCTGCGGCTAGGGTGAGTAGATATACAAACTTGCGAATGTGAATGTAAGAAATTGTGCTGGCAAGCATTCACACATTACAGTTGCATGCATTTCTAGGACACAACATTCTGTCACGACCACCACCACCTCTACGCTTCGTTTGCTTACTCGACATTTTAACCCGTTGTCAAAGCTTGCCACCCACACCACTCATCAGCCTCCTTCCTTAGCTCTGCTCATAAAATATTAAAGAGGGCCAACGTCGTGGCCGAAGGACTAAAGTGTTCCAAATGTTCAATGGTATGAAATTGTGTTCATCTGTGTGTGTGTGTGTGTAGGCTGTGAGTGTATGTGAAGTGGGCGTGGCGTTGTACATAACTGTCCGGCGGACGATCGGTACGTTTGGTGAGTGTAAAATCAACAAAATTTCGTACAAGTGGGTTTACATATTTACACGAATAGGAAGCAGAAGCAAACAAACTCGCACATACATACATACTACGTAGGTAGAGAGAACACTGAAATTCGAATATTGGTTTGCTATTTTGAGGATAGTTTCAAGTTTTGAGTTTCTACACACTTTTGAGAGTATGTAAATTAAGGGAAATGAAATGAAAAGAAAAGAAAAGAAAAGAAAAGAAAAGAAAAGAAAAGAAAAGA
>NW_023458555.1:15048989-15049903 GCF_013731165.1 Rhagoletis pomonella | reverse complement strand
AGAAAAGAAAAGAAAAGAAAAGAAAAGAAAAGAAAAGAAAAGAAAAGTTTTTCAAGACATATTCTAAATTACGAAACATAAAATGTTTAATTGGCTCTACTGGAATATATGAAATTTTGAGTTGTGTCGTTATTGGAGAGGATCATCGATAAATGTAACTTCATACTATATACATACATAAGTCCATAACATTTTCTCTTCAATATTTCACCCTGAAAACTTAGTATAGGTCACAAAAATTAAACTGCCGGAATGTATAATGGGGTTATGAAAAAATAGTGGTGGTTGGAGGTAAACAGGCGGTGAAAGGTTGACGAAATGGAAGCAGAATAGAAAATAACCCTTGGCTGCTGCAAGCAAAAGGAGTCAACTGACGATGCATTATTCTACGGCCTTTACATTCGTAGAAACATTCATCTGCTGTTTGCTTGACGAAAACCAAAATCATGCTAAAACAAATACACTCAGGGCTATGTTTCTAAAGAATTTTCGTAGTTATTTTAACAAAAGTGTTTATTGAATAAGCAAAAATTGTATTTGATGAGTATCAAGCAACTGTGTGGGGTAGGCAGCATTCTTTGTTAGTTCTCTTTACAATTGCATAAGTAACTAACATTTAACCGATTTTCACAAAAAACATACATACATACATCGATACATATGTACATCGGAGTAATCGTTTAATGTTATTTTATACGCTTATTCTCAATGCATTATTCCCCGCTCAATGCAAACGCAGTAACTAACCGCCCTTGAGAAACCTTAAAATATATTTGATGCGTAGGACAAATGCCTTCCAGCGTTGAGCACAAATTGTGCGCATTTCGATAAATTAACCCTTAGCTGAGAGTTTTTTTTTTTTTTTTTGACTGCCAAAAACTTTCAATGCTGGTACCTTTACAACGCTTATACAA
>NW_023458555.1:14998297-15038989 GCF_013731165.1 Rhagoletis pomonella | reverse complement strand
AACGGATAATCGACACTATATTGGGAAACTGACTTTCTCTGCGATTAATGAATGTGCGTTTGTATGTGCATAAATATGTAAAGCTCTTTGAGTATTTTTTTTTTTCAAAAAGAAAGTAACAAAATGAGCCAGTATATTATTACTGAAGGTTTTCTTTTTTTTTTCCATGGCAAAGAGTTTTGTGAAAGCTACACACAGCTGTTGTACGATGGTAATAGAAATTGGGCTTATGAAGTTCAAATCCATTAAAAAGTTATATGAGTGCGAACATGCTTGCGTATTATATGTACATACATATGTATGCTTGCATACACGCATTAAGCAATTAAAATAACAAAAAACAAAAAAAGTATTCGTAAGCTGCTAATGAAAGCTTCCTTTCAATAAAAAAAGCACTCCTAACTTGGTATTCCAAAAGCTGACGTCGAAATGCTACACAACTTTGATATCATGCCAGATGGAATCGATCAGTGAACACCGAAGTTGGATCCGAGTTGATCTCCCTTTACCAACATATCCTCTAAATTTTTATTATATTTATAAAAAAAATTATATACATATATTTTATTTTTAGTTAAAGTTTTTGTTTTTTATATTTGTTTTTATTTCTTACTTTTTGTTTTTCAAAATTTGTTTTCATTTCTTATTTTTTGTTTTTTATTTGTTACCTTTCAAATATTTTTATTTTCGTGATTTATTTCTTCATTTGTTTTTTACTTAACTTTTTTATTTTTCATTATTTTAATTTTTTATTGTTTATTGTTTTTGTGTTTATTTTATCGGTTCTATTAATTTATGTTTTTTTAATTTTTTTATTTATCTTTTTTATAATTTTTATTTTTTATTTAATAATTTTTTACTGTTCTGCATTCCTCTATCATTGCACATTTTTTATTATTTTGTACTTTTTATTATTATTATTATTATTATTATTATTATTATTATTATTATTATTATTATTATTATTATTATTCTTATTCTTTATTTTTTGTGGTTTTTATTCTTGATATTATGTTTCATCGCTTACGTTTTGATTTCGTTTTTTAAATTTTTTTTAATATAGTTCACATTGAAATAAATATTATATAAATAAAAGTTTCAAACGTTGCACAAATTTTAGAAAAATGCATAAAATTTTCCGTAAATTTTTAAATTTTTATCAAAATTTTTAGGAAAATTTCGGACTTGGAGTAGCTCAAAACTTAAAGGTTAATAGAAGAAGTTCCGGAAAAGACCGGCAATATAACCCTTTTTTGGCCAAAATACATATACAAATGTGGCCACGCAAACCTTACCAGGTTTTTTTTTTTTTTTAATTGGGTAGAATTTTGTAAAATAATAAAAAATTATAATATGTAAATAAAAGTTTCAAACGTTGCACAAATTTTAGAAAAAATCTTAAAATTTTCCGAAAATTTTTTAATCAAAATTTTTAGCAAAATTTCGGGCTTGGAGTAGCTCAAAACTTTAAGTTTCGATAACATTTTTTTTTAACGATATAACTCTGAATATTATCGTTTTTTTTTTTCATTTTTCATTTATAATACATAAAATTATTGGTAGGGTAGCAAAAAGGTAGAGTAGAGTAATAAACGTGAGCCACGAAACGTGCTGAAAACGAGGCCAAAATGTTAAAATTGTTCACAAAATCGGAGGTTGTCTAGACGCCCACTTAGACAAACTTGAACGCTGGGCCTGAGGTTACATTACTATTTATTTTGTATTAATTTACTTGATTTGTTGAGCGAGCGGTCACGCACCTACACCTAAATATGAAAATACACGTATGTGTGTATGTGCATAGGTGCGCATGTAAAGCAATGAGGTAGTGAAATAATGAGGCTAAAGTTACTACATACTTAAATATTATATTAATCTCACATATCGCATTGCTTGCGACGACCATCGCGTTCAGCATAATTCGTTTCGTTGCTAACAAAAAAAGGTTAAATTACTATAAAATAAATGCATACTTACATACATACACATGTACATATGCACTTATGCAAACAGTAAATTTATGAAGTATACAAATTGAACGCTAAAATGATGCTGAAAATTCAATGTTTCGACTTTGACGTCATTGTCAATTTAATTATTACTATATAGAAACGCTAGCGAAAATGGCAACGAACAAATAATGCATAAATATATACATTTGTTTTTGCATTAGGGTGGCCCAAAAAAGGTCGTAATTTTAATGTTCTCGCCCACTAAGATTATTCTGTCCCGAAAAAATTATAGCTCTGTTTTTTTTTGGGTTAAAAAAATATTTAGAGGTCGCTCAAAACGCTCAAAGTTTTCCGTATATTTTATATGGGAAAAAACCTTTTTTCGTAGAAATGATATAGAATTCTTGAAAATCACTATTTTTCGATCGGAAGACTTTGCTTCTCTTCAGGAGACTTCTAATAACAATATCCAATTATTTATTTCACCAATTTCTATTATTAACTATTTTTTATAGGACCCCTAAAAACCTCAAACAAAGCAATGGGGGGACCACCCTAATGTAAACACATATTCATATGCATAGTAAACTTGAAAATGTATTTGCATTAGTGTATGTGTGTATGTGTGTGTGTGTGTGTGTGTGTGTGCGCGTTTTGCGATGGCATACGCCATGAATATTTTAAAGGCGGAAGTGTGGCGAGATGCTTCAATGGAATCTGAGAGGAAAAATGCGAACGTAAATCATAAGTATTCATAAATAATTAGTTTACATGCAAATGCGAAATTAAAAAAAAAAAATCACGTATATTACTATCTACTGGAAGTCTGAAGATTTTCTAAGGCAATAGTTTGTTTTTAGTTCTAAAAAGCTTTGAACATTATTTTCAAGGTCGCTAAAGATTAAGTGATAAATATTTAGGTACTTGTACTTTTTATATTCGTAGCTATTGTTGTAGCGTACAAGGAAGAGCAATTAAATATGTACTTATTGTGGGCGTGTAATCACTTTGTTTACAATTGATGTTTTTTGTTGGTATGCCAATATTTTTTAAATCTTTCAAAACAACAAAATTTATTGCTACGTATGTTGGTATTTCTGAATATTACACGATGTATTGATAATACATATTAGGTACTGGTGATTTATTTAAAATTTTCCATTTTTTAATTGCACAAAAAAAAACAAAAAATTTAAAAATTAAATAAAATAAAAATCAATAAAACGCAATAAAGCTCACAAAATAAAAAAGCAAAATTATGGTTACTTTGAATACTTTTTTTATTTTACCATACTTTTTTGTATTGTTTGAAAATTTTATTTTACTAATTTTCCAGTTTCTAGTCTTCTTTTTTTAATATTTTTTATTTTTAATTTTTTTTTTAATACTCGTATTTGCTTTTACATATGTACATGTAAGGGTAATGGACCACGCCTTGTCCACGTAAAAAGCTTTTTAATGGAAAAAATAGATCAGTACAAAATATAATAATTAGAAAAAAAAACCATTTATACAAGAGAAATCGATTTATACAAAAATTATAAATTTTTGCAAACAACTCGATTCATACAAATAACTCAATTTAAATAACAAAAAATCGATTCATGAAAAATCCGATTCATAAAGAATCGATTCCCACAAAAACATTATATACATATGTATTTAAAAAATCGATCCTATAAAAAATTGATTCATACAAACAAATGGTTCATACAAGAAAAAATATAGAAAAAAGTCGATTCACACAAAAAAATCGAGTTTTAAAAAAATAATCGATTTCACAAAAAAATCGATTTTCACAAAAAAATCGATTTTCACAAAAAAATCTATTTTTTACAAAAAAAAATAACTTCATTTATAAAAAAAACTGTTGCTTCTACTATTGCTTACCTGGCTAACGCCATTCTAACGTGGGACAATCCTCCGCGGGACAACGATATGGCATCCACTTTGAATAAATCCGTTTGCCTTCAACCAAAGCAAATCAAGTATTTTTTTTTTGGCGAAAATTCAAATTTTTTCTGGCAACACTAACAATAATGGACCGCTCAAGACGAGTTATTAATTTTTTGTTCACAACTATTTTATCGTATAAACATATTCTAAACCGTTTTTTATGTCTATTTTGATGGTAAAAGATGATATAAATTTCTCGCGTAGTAAAAGATAATCTTTCGATATATTATATAATCGAGCGAGTTGTCTTATATCGACTTCGTTTCTACCGAAAAATTCAGCACTAAGACGAGGGCGATGAGAAGGCAACATTTTTTTGTAGAAACGAAATCACCATTCATTATTCATTGGCGTTTTTAGCTTTTTTTCAAGCAAGTATCACGGCACACTTT
Organism: Rhagoletis pomonella; assembly: GCF_013731165.1. Classification (NCBI taxonomy): domain Eukaryota; kingdom Metazoa; phylum Arthropoda; class Insecta; order Diptera; family Tephritidae; genus Rhagoletis; species Rhagoletis pomonella. The sequence continues at coordinate 15,034,689 of NW_023458555.1, read as the reverse complement.
TTTAAATAAAATCCAGCCTTTTTTGAAGAAATTTAATTTTGAATCTAATTTTATTATTTTTTTGCTTGTTTTACTTTTACTTAGTTTTTCAGCCATTAAGCTTACTCTATTTTATACTACTCTATTTCTCTATTTTCTCTAAAAAAAAACACGCCCACATTATCCTTTTTCCCCGCTCCCTTTTGCGTTCTTCTGCCTTCCGGCGATAAAATTTCCTTGTTGCAATATTATCGATTTTCTCTAACTCCCATCAGTCGTGACAGTTGCAGCAGCTGCTATTATTTTTTTTTACATTCTGTTGCTGTCTATTGCGGTTAGCTGCTTTTCATTTGTTGTTGTGTGGCTGAGCTTTTCCGCATTCACTCACACACACACACAACGGAAATCGCCGGGTGCTGGATATTTGCCTTTCGAGTCAGTGCCACACCCCCAGTACGGGACAGTAGATATGGTGAAAGAAGAAAGCAAGAGAGACAATGACATTCACAGAAAGTATAGATATGTACATCAGCAACAAAATGCCAACAACATGGCACGTAGAAAATTGCAAGCATAGCAGACAACAAACAAGAAGGATGCGCGGCGATATTGCCAACGACGTGCATACATACAAACACATTTCGCCGGTTTTTGCTTTGTACCACCGAACTTTTCGGTGAAATTTTATTACGAACGAATTTTTTATACGATCGCAACGCGATTTTTGGAATAGTCGGGTGGGGTGATGTGGAAACAGTAAACACAAAACACACAAAAAAAATCAAAAAATAGTTTGGTGATAAAACTATTTTGTGCCGAAACCTGAACAGTGCTAAAGCCGCCAGTGCAAATAAACGTGCCCGCACACACAACACACACACACACACACACACACGTATGTAAAAACTCAAATATTTGCTAAAAACATTTTCCGCTGACATTGAAGCGTAATTTACGCGCGTGTTGCCGCAGTCGCCTTTGACGCCACTACCTCCGCCGCTGCTGCTGCCACTGTATTAGAACCTGACTCGCCCACAGCAACCATAGCGCCACAGCCCGCTGCCCGCAGCCCGCAGCCAGCAGCCCGCAGCCAGCAGCCAACAGCCAAAGCCAAAGCCGCAGCCGTGCGAATCATCATCCATCCATCGCTGCCGGCATTAACTTCCCCATTTCGTTTCGTCATTAGCGCGGCGGTTTTCGCGGCCAATTGTTGTTGATTAAATTGTGCGCATTCGCCTTTGTATTTGTTGTTGCTGTCACTTATGTCGATAAACTATGAAAATACTATTTTTTTTTTTGCGTTTTTGCGCCAGTCTAAGTTTTGTGTTTGTTGTTGCTGTCACTTATGTCGATAAACTATCAAAATTCATTTTTTTTTTGCGTTTTTGCGCCAGTCTAAGTTTTGTATGCGTTGCTTTATTATTATTTTTTATTATTGGCTGTTAGCACTACTTTGGCCTTGCCGTAGTTCAAAGAACCCCTCGAACTAATACCAAAAATTTTGCTCGAGCAGATATTCACGCACACAGTGTAGTAAATAGGCGTTAACGCTCATGGAGTGTCGCAATAGTATATGATATTAATTTGGCAATGTTAAATCACTACGACAAATACATACACACACACACACACACACACACAAAAGTTCAGCGTTTTTTTGCTACGGCTGCTACTGTTCTTGTTGTTACTCTCATATTTATTAACTTCATAAATTGCTATCTGCGTTCTTATTGTTGTTGTTGTTGTCATGTAGTACATGTATTTATGTACGATTTATCATTTCAATTTTTATCAATGTCCCTGATGCGACATAACCAGCGCTCTGTCGTTATATTTTGCCTGCGCCTATTGCTGAAGGCCTCCCGGCGGCGGCGGCGAAGGTTCGAGGTGTTGGGCTCGAGGCCAACGAGGTCGGTGAAACGCGTCTGATTATTAAATACATATATATGTACAATAAACGGGAGAGTCTGGCAAAAGGAAGGGTAGAGCGAGAGCGAAAAGCGGAAAGGGGCGATGAGTTGAGGGCAAACTGTATTGCAAATGTATGAAACTTTCGAAAGTGATAACCTCGACGCTGTGGCTGGAGGACATTCGAGTGCGTTGAGTGCAATTTTGGTGTCCTAAAGGATTGGCAAGGATTTGCAAAATTTCGTGACAGGCATTGAAGATGAAGGAAGGTTCGAGCGAGGGCGTTTGTTACAGTTAACAATGTATGTGAGTGCTCTGCAAATGCGTTTTTTAAATTAAAATATTAAAAAAAAAAAACATGTATTCAGATAAAGAACATTGGTTTTGAATGATAAAAGAGATTGCTTAGGTTAAGCGTTGGTAGCTGTAAGCTTGTAGAATAGCATTAGCTTTGCTGTTGTTTTGACAATATCGAAAAGGGTAATAAAAATAGCGATAACTTTATAACGATAACAAAATAATCAAAAACAATATCGATAAAACTATAAAAACTAATAAAAAATAACGGAATCGATAAAAAAACGTAATACAAAGATAGAAATTTTAAAAATTCGAAAACTTAAGTATCGAAAATTTAAAATATATCGAAAATTTAAAACATCAGAAGTTAAAAAAAAATACCGAAAATTTTAAAAATTTTAAAATATCGATAATTTCAAAAGTATCAAAATGTTAACAAATATCGAAAATTTTAAAAATATAAGAACTTTTAAAAATTAAAATATCAATTTATAAAAAATTTAAAATTTTAAAATATCAAGATTAAAAGATATCGAAAATTAAAAAAATATTAAAGGTTAAAAAATATCGAAAATTTAAAATATATCAAAAATTTAAAAAATATCGAAAGTTTAAAAAATATGAAAAATTTAAAAAATATCGAAAGTTTATAAATTATCGAATATTTAAAAAATCTCGAATATTTAAAAAAAATCAAAAATTTAAAAAATATCGGAAATTTTAAAAGTGTCGAAAATTTTAAACGTATAGAAAATTTTAAAAATCTTGAAATTTTAAAAATAACGAAAATTTTAAAAGTATCAAAAACTAAAAATATTGAAAATTTAAAATATATCGAAAGAATAAAAAAATGCGAAAAATAAAAAATATTGAAGGTTAAAAAATTCCGAAAATTTAAAATATATCGAAAGTGAACCATATCGAACATTTTAAAATATCAAAAGCTTTAAGTTTCGAAAATTTAAACATTGAAATATTGGAAGTTGAGAAGACAGCAAACATTCTAAAATAACAAAATTTAAGAATATTGAAAATTTAAAAATATCGATTATGTATTTAAAAATGTCTAAAACGATTATATAGAATGTTAACAATATCGGTGACGATAACAATGTTGATAACTGTCGCAATGACAATAACAACAGATATATCGACAATCGAATCCTGGAGTACTGTATCAGAGTAATAATGTATACATATGTTGCGCAACATGTTGCTAAGGAAGCGCAGCAATGTTTAATTTTGAATGTGAAAAAAGGTGACAAACTATGAATAGTAAATCATAATAAAATATAAGACTGCGATTTGCGATTTTTCTAGTTTTGCATTTCGTAGTTCAACTAGATACTTCCCTATATGTAGTACTTACACTTTATGCACAAATACCCGGCAACAACCTCCAATAGTATGTAGGTGATATTGAAATTGAATCGGAAATACAAACGTAGCAACAACAAGTAGACAATGCGAAAAAACAAACAACAGCCGCATTCCAAGAACTTTGCACTGATTTCTCAACAACACAATACGAAACGGAACGAATCAAATTGACTACGGAGGGCGTTACGAAGGTGTTGGCAATCAAAGAAACGAACAGCAGACAAGTATTTATGTACATATGTAAGTGGAGGTACATACATACATAAGTGTGTACAAAGAATATACAAAATAACCGAGAGAGTACACTATAAAATATTACAATATTAGAGTAGAATATTAAAAGCAACAAATTGTTAAATATGTACAACAAAAGTAGAAACATATTAAACAATTAGCAAGAGGAAGAGGAAGACGTAGCAGAAGCAGAAGCAGAGCTATTGGCAAAGGCAGCGCCAACCGACAACAGAGCAGTGGCTTTTAACAGGCACCTAGCGGCAGAGGCAGCAGTAGCGACAGCGCACTAACAGCGACGACGAACTACTACTACTCGACGAAGCTCATATATGTATAAAACAGTCAGAAATCCATATGCAAGTGCCCTGCGCTGGGCATGACTGATATACATAGAACCTCAGCGCGCCGCGAATATTATGATATTAAACAAAAAAAAATAGCCAAGGGAGCATGAATTCAAGCGCAACAATAACAGCAACAAGAGGCATACAAAAAAAAACAACTAAATTTCATTTCATTGCATAGTCATGAGCGCCCAAGGTTCTTCCTATATGCATCTCGCGTTAGACACGTACATTGTACATACGGACATATGTATGTATGTATGTATGGTATTTAGCATGTATGTACACCTAAACGTGCTTATGTACTATATACAATTGGGGTATTCACAACGGTGTCGTAAGTGTCGTATAGTTTTATGTCGTAAACTTTAAACGCCTAAAAAAAATATATTACGAGGGTTCGCAAAATACCATCAAAGTCATATTATGAATCTTCGCAGCGTTAAAAAATAGAAGATTGTGGTTTCAGGTGTTCTCTAAACATTTATTAAAGCTTTAAAAGTTTACGACATATGTACATACAATAATACGACACTTACGACACCGTTGTGAATCCCTCAAATATATGTATTTATATACATACATAGTACATAATATGAATCTTGAAAAATCCAACAATAATTTCATTAATGTACATACATACATGTATGTACACTGTATGTGTGTATGTACATATGTATAATTATATAGAAAACTAGGGAGAAACGCCGCTAAATAATAATAAAAAAATAAATGAGAACACAAACTAGCAACAGCCAAGAGAATGAGCTATTGTATATGTGTGTTATACACGTACACACATACATATATACAATACATATGTATGTATGTATGTATATATATTAGGGTGTCCTAAAATTTGTTGTTTTTAAATTCAATATCGAGGGCCTTTATTAATACAGTGCGACAATCGTCGATTTTTCTATAAAATTTCAGAGCCAGAATTGTTGGCGATATTTTTTCTGTTTCATATACGCTTGTAGGTAAATGTGATTTTTTTAGAAAGCGGCAGTGACAATACTGCAATATTGTCGACAATGGTGCTGACAATTGTCACTCTGACAAAATTGTCACGACTATAGCGACAAAACTAACTAAATAGCTGCGTCGGAATGTTTTCACAGGAGAATTTTGTAATTTTCAGCTCATTTTTGCGTAATTTCGCTAAACGAATTTTTAAACAATGAAAAAATCACCCCGACAGTCGACAGAATTGCGTATATTTACAAGTATTATTATCGCATTTCTCATAAAAAAATAAATATCTTATGTACTGAGCCACCCTAATATACATTACTGTGCAAGCACACTTATCTATATAAAAATGTTAAGTGGTTCTCACATTGGCTTGCTACGTTTTCTGTTATTAGATGAATTTTTTTATTATTATACTACAACAACAATGATGTCTAGTGTGTATGCATGTTGTTTTATTATTTTGCCGCTTTAGCTTTTTTTGCGTTTCTATTTCCATATTAATTCTACTATCAAGTACATTGCAACAATAAAAGCAAAAACCATAGCAACATAGCAACAGCCAATCAACAGCAATACAGCACTAATAGTAGAACACAAAGTTAGTGGCGCTCTAATTTGCCTTCATTCATACATACATACATACATACATACATTCATATGTCAGCTTATATATATATGTACATGTGTATACATATGTATTTAGTAAAAGGAGGGCCTGTACGCTGGCCTAATGTGTATATTTCCATACACACACACATATAGCATAATCAATGACCCTGCCGTAAAATTTAGAGACAGTCTGGCAAAGCGCAGTTCCGCCCTACACATTTGAGAACTATCTCTGAACTAGCGCAAAACGGCTGCAGAGCGGGACAGTTTAAAATGTCAGTGTACTAGTGGTCCTATTCTCAAAGTCTCTCACATTTAGCGTGTGAATGCTGAGAAGTAAATACACAAATTCTAACTTCTCGTACAATACGAAAAAAGCTGCGCGGGAAGACCTCTCCGACTCTAACATGGTCGGTTGGTTTAATAAATTTAAATTGTTGAGTGCCGCTTAAAAATAAGAAAAAACGAAATAATGTCAAAAAATCGAACAATCAAATTTTTTTCTAATAAAAAACTTATTGTCGCGGATCTGTCCAAAATAGAACCAGTTCAGAACTTTTGAACTAGCGCCATTTACTGCAGGGGACCACACTCTCAGTGTGATCAGCCTGTCGGCTGGTGGTTAACATACTTAAAATTCAACAGAGCAGCGCAGCAACAGCAATGTTATTAGCAGGCAGACACCGACTGCGCATTGAAAGCGGCTGCGTTACTATAAGCAGCGGAAATGTTAACAGAGCTGCTAAGTACACATTTTTAAAGCTAAACAGCAACAATATGCTCGTTCTGTTAACAATACCTCTTTTGGTTAGCAGCGCACGGCTTTTATGTACATACTCAGGTATGAACAGACTAGCGAAAATTTTAAACTCTCTACACTTGTGGTTAGGAAAATAGCAGCACGCTCTATGCAAAAAACAGAGTCCCTGTCCCTTCCTCAAGCGAATTGTGAAATTTTATCAATTTTATAATATATACCGTTAAAATACTTTGACTCGATTCATCGTCATTCGAAAAATATTCTTAGAAATATTGCTTTCTGTGATATAATTTTATAACACAATACTTTAAAGACATTCTATTCTCCCCTCTTTTAACTTTTTGGAAAAAAACTAAAAAGAAGTTAACTTTATAATAAAACTTAGGGAAAAAATGGCAGGGTAATACGAGTCTACATAAAAAAATTATTAAAATGTTGCCGAAAGGTATACTAAAAATAAATTCGTTTACTTTGAAGCTACCGGTGCAGTTTTTAAAAAACTTTGGTGCAAATCTTTCCAGCGCCCACTTTTCTATAGTCTTTGTACGTTTATTGAAAAGAGAAACTCAAACTCAAGTTTCTGAACTATCACAAAAACTTCCAGCGGTGTTCAGATCACTAATAACCATGTGCTCAGCTTCAAAGCAACACAAGATTGATGGCGGATGGAATTATTTTTTATTTTGAACATGAAAATTGGTCCGATAGGGCTGAGTTATCTAAATTTCCATTAAAGCCGTCTCGTTAAAAAGGCAATTAACAGAGAATTCATATTCCACATAACGCACAATAGGACAAAGCTGGTCAAATACTGCCCGAAAAAGTCCCAAAAAGCACAGTAGTTGGTACCACACACGGACACTGTTAATTGGGTTTACATGGTAGGAGACGAAAAATAAGTGGATGTGGCGACCACAAATTTGGAAAGTGTTGAACACTATCTGCATCATTAACCTCCGCTAGCTAAAAACGGGTTATTATATAGTATATGGATGGTTGAGTGCAAGATCGACCTATCTCGGCAGCCAGTTCGAAAACGCCCCATCTCAGAAAACTTTTTAACGACGCCCTATTTTAGAATTTGGTTGAAGAACGCCCTGAAAAATAAGAGAGCAGCAGTATGAGATTCCTTCAATAATATTCCAATGGGACGGTTGTGCTGAATTTGCTCTTGGATTTTTGGAAATTACATAAGAAGTGTTACTTTTTTGTAATATCATTTAAAACAAATTTCTTGGCACAAAAAGGAAATCAAATCCTTATCTTAGTCGTTTTTAGAAATCTAAAAGTATATTTTAAGTGTATTGTTATAATTTGGACTGACCAGTATTTCCTGGTTGATTATCTTCTACTTAATTAGTTTTCCTACTTATTTGAATCTGAAAATCGATCTTCCATGCACTAGTCTTTTCGGGCCGTTTCTACCAACAACAAAAATCGTCTTAAGAAACCACCTTAATGGTGTTGAGTAGAGTGTATGTGCGTTAAGCACTTAACCCTTTGGTACCTGAACACGAACCAAGTAATATAGAATCATTTTTAAGATTGCTTTACCTTTTAGGGCATACATTAAACATTTTATTTAAATTTTAGGCCGGCCAAAAGTTCAAAATCAACGTATAAATTATAATAAGATTGCCAAAAACCAAGGAAACAGTAATCAGTTTGTTTAATCAAAGCATCAAACTTTATGCAAAACTTGCGAAAATTCAAAAGATTATAATCAAAATTTCAAGATTTTTAATCAGAATTTTTAGAAAATCTTTGGGTATGTAGGCTTATCGCACTTTAAATTTCACTATAAAAAGGGCAAGTTTCAAGTTGCTCAAAATTCTCGCTCTGCAATGGGCACCTGAAAGCATTTGTGTAAACGCTGCACCTCATCGCCCCTTTTTGTCTTAAAAATCTACTTCCAAAAAAAAACCGAAAGAGAAGTTTAACTGTTCGTTCCAATCTGAAATTTCGAAAAAAACTGTTTTTTACAAAATCTGTAATTTACAGTTAAATCTGTGGTTCTGGCAACATTGCTTAAAGTATCGTATATGTACTTAAGAAGCGCATACTATGTTAAGACCATAAAATTACGCTGCTAAATTCTAACATTACCTGCTCTACGAGTATTTCTGCTTACTAATATGGCGCCTAGCTTTGAGAATTTGCATATCTCCGAGTTAAAATAAAAATAAAGCGATGGTGAGGCTAATGAATTTTTCATACTCGGAAATATTTTTTTATTTTTTTTTTAATGCGCTGCTTTCTATGCGGCTTCTAGATAATTGACGGTCACTGAGGCATACATGCACGCATATTGCGGCAGGCGAAAACTCATTATGCCCGTATGTAAACAAAAGCACATGGTTTTTAAAGTTTTTTTTTAAGTACCCCCCTCCACATTTATGTTTCATTTATTTTTATTTGTTTTTTATTCAGTGAGCTACGCGTAAAGAAGGCGGGCTATTGCAGGTAAAATAAGAGAACAATTTGCACATACATACACTGAGCAAAGAGTTTAGTTACGTCAACTTAATATGTTTTTCCCAACACATGATTTCGTTATAGTTACATTATTTGGTTATAGTTACCAAGTCATGTGTTGAGGCTGACTTTTTTCTGGGTGTACATAACCATATATATTATTTAAATATTTAATTTTTTGTTTTGAAATATTTCATTATTGCTAAGGCCTTATGTTCTCGATAAAAGCAGATATGTATGTATGATCTTTAGGCGGTGCTACCTTCCAAGCAAACAAAACAAAAAAACTGCGACGTATACCCCCGAGTCTTAAGTATTTTTGTAAGGCAATTTCGAAAAAAATTTAATTTTTTTTGGCCGAACCTAGGAGTCGCTTCTTCACATTTTTTTTTTTTAATAAGCAGCTCTACTGGAATAGCCAGAAAACTTCCTTAGCAAAAATTTAAATGATTTTTGGTCAGCTTTAGTCTACATTAGGGTGGTGGAAAGGGAGATCTGGTGGATAAGTACTAGAAAGGGGTACTTGAAGTCAATGAACTTTGGACAAAAAAAAAAATTGTATCCTCGAGACAAGAACATCGCTGTATGATACTTTAAGATCCGACTATAAATGCCAAAAATGTAAAAAGGTGTTGGGCCAAATTTTTTTTTATCGAAATCACCTTGCAAAAATATTTTAGAACCCAGGAAAGTTTTTTCTGATAGGTCTAATGCACATACATATCTACATATATGCCCACTAGAGAGGTGACTTCTCCAGCCATCCAAAAAAAAATTTTGAGAATTTTTTCGTCAAGGGTGTTTAGCATTCTCTTCCATGAACAAAATCTATTTTTATAGAAAAACAATTCTCAAAAATCAACGGTAATTTTTATAGACTTGAAACTTAAACCTTATAATACTAAAATTTAATGGGCTACAAAACTGCATACCCAAAATTTTTCTACGAAATAGAGTTGAAAAATTTTAAATTTGTATGACAATTTTTTGGTAGTTCTCGAATTTTCCCCGAGTTACATATGAAATTGAAAAAATTGATTCTGCTGGTTTTTGCTGGTAGTTGAACTAACTATATTTTTATAAAAAACTAAGAAAAATTTGCTATGGAAAATATAAATAATAAAACGTCTGGGTATTCATATTTTTGACGCTGACTGTATGTACATTAGCCTACACTGCATAGTTGCATCAAGCTCACTAAACAATAAATGTCAATTTTAACCGTTAGAGGTGAAATAAGTAGAATGTCAAATTTCAAAGGCACAAATTCAACGCCGCGCAAATTCAAGTGCATAAAATCAATTTTAGTGCCACTTTGACCTTATGGGCATGAAAAAATAAATGCTCGTACTACATTGAAGCAGACACAAAATCAATTTGAAATTGTATACATAAGCATTAGAATCGAGAACTGAATGTTGCACATTTGCTAGGAAGTAAGGCGAATTCAATTTTAAGGTTATTTCAGTTGAGCAGCCGTGTATGTTTAGTAATTAACCTTATTTTTTTCCGCAACTATATTTTTAATAACACATGTCGGCGTCGGCATTTTATTGGCAGCTGTATGCGCGGCGCAAAGCTATGGCATTCGAAGTTTTATTGTATGAAGTGCGAAATTTTGCACTTAAATATTGTTTTAAAATGTTTAATAATTATATTGTTTAAATAGCTAAATAGTGATTTAAAGTAACTAACTATATATGTACATGCAAAATGAGCCGTTTGATCGTTAAAATGGCGTAAAGTTGGAATTCGCACCACCACTACATACAAACATATGTAAACATAGCAAACATTAGACGTAAAAGCATCTTTGCATGCATTCGAGACCTCCAAAGGTAAGCGCAAACGTTGAAAGTTTACTTCCGTTACTCGTTAGTCGGTTAATTAAGAGGCGATGGAAAATATATCTACAGGGCGGCCAAAAGTGGAATATATTATAAGTGTAATGAAAAAATGTTAACAAAATGAACTTAAAAATGAAAAACAAACAATTAAAAAATATATAATAAAAACTAAATAGAAAAAAAATAAAAAATAATAAATAAAAAAATAAAACATAAATAAAAAATATATAAAGAAAAAATATATAAATAAAAAATATATATTTGTTTTTGTTATTTTTTTGGCCTTATAACAATTATATTCAACAATTTTTATTGAGCTCGGGGCCGTTTATAACGAACTTTTTTCGTGGAAAACAACAATAATTTACGCAAAGGTAGAAGACTAGCTGCTGTTTCGGAGATCACCATATCTCATCAGACTTCTTCAACCCCCGTCACTGGGATATGAACCAGCGACCTTGGATTACAAAGCCAAGTGGTCTACCCACTGAGATAAGTTGGCCACGTAAACTGTTGTTGACAAATACAGTAAATTAAAAATCTTTTTTCATTAAGAAAAACAGTTAAATTTTATATTTTAACTTGTTTTGCTTATTCATGTATCTTTTATCGCAATATGACTATTTCTAATTTTTTTAAATTTTATTTTATAATTTTTTTAGTATTTTTTTTTACGCCAATAAAAGGCACTCTAGCGGCCATTTCCCACACAATTCTAAATTCCTATATTCAGCGACGCAAAGCAGCTCTCTGAGAAACCAATGAAGAGATGCATTTGCGGTATTTGCGCAAAGCGAAAAACACACACAAACACAACAGAGAGTAAATACTTTTTAAGGGGGCGAGTGAGGCTAAACGCAGTGCTTCTTACAGCTGACTGCAGCAGATGCTCAACAAAAACCATAAACACCACGAAACCACTTTCCTCGCTCTTCACTTCCGAACTTCTCGTTTAACGAGTACTGATTGCCAGCGGTAAAGTGCAAAGAAATTCAGAGGAAGCGATTCTCTGAGTAACTTTGTTCACATAAGAAATTTGAAATAAATAAAATTTTTCTTTTATTCATTTCGACTTTTAGTTTTATTGAAAAATCACGTTTTAGTCACACTTTTTGGCCTTTTTTGCACAAACAAAATTTGCATTATAAATATGTGCATTAAATTAAGGTCGCAGCCAATGCACTTTGCAATTCACACAAGAAAACATTTAAAAACCAGCTTCAAACACGCGCGACCGCCATACAACAAGGCATTCAAACTCAAGTTTATAGCAATTTGTCGGGTATTTTTAAATTACGCGTTTTTCTTTCCGTTTTAAATTTAGTTTTTATTAAAATTTATAAGCAAATTCTCTTTTTGGATCATAGAAAATTGTCAATACATACTATTTGTCAATAAGAAGAAACTGGAAATTGTTAGGCTACATATGGCGGCGAACGACAGCAAAGTACAATGGGCGAACGCAAACGACAACGACGATAGAGACGGCCGACTATGGAGGGAGCCACAAAGAAAACCTTTGAAGGTATGTACATATGTACTAGGGATGTTAATTTTATCGCTTTTTACGATCCCGGGAATTTCGGGATGCCGTTATCAAAATCGCGGGATTAGTCCCGGAATTTGGATATTCATCTCTTTTCAACAACTTAAATCGTAAAAATTGTTTCTATATTGCTTGAGAACTGAGAACCTCTCCTCCCATAAACTAATTAATAAATAAATGGGTTTGAAACCGACTTTTTAACTTAAAGTGGAGTTTTTATTTTTTCTCTCTGATGTCAGCATTTATTTTAAAGGACTTTGTAATTTCAAAGATATGATTAATTACAAAAATTACTTAAAAAATTCAGTGCAATGTAGAATAAAAATTTGGGTACCAAATTCAAGAGGAAATTTCTTTAGAATTAAAAAAAATTAAAATTTTTCGGATTCACAAGGACGAATAGATAATTTTTTAAGCTGATAAAGATATAACGACGAAATTCGATGATTATGAGTCAAATAATTTAAATCAGCATTTAATCATTATTTTATGATTTTATTAACTTTTTTCCGCTTAAAAATAATAATTATTATTGAGTTTTATTTTTTCACTCAACGAAAAATATTCATTAGTTGATTTATATTTTTTTACAAATAATGATTATTTTATGATTTTCATTTTTTCGCTTAGAGATAATACTTATTATTGAGTTTTATCTTTCCACTTAAAAATAATGATTATTTATAAAATTTAAAGGGCCATACAGACGCAGCCTACTGTAATTTTGAGCTGAAAATTTTGGGGCTTATTCGTTTTATAAGGGTGTCGCTACCTCTGAAAAGGATATGTCGGAAATCACGCTGGTATAGCTTTTGAGCATTTTGAATTATCATTATTCTTAAGTGAAAAAAATAAAACTCAATAATAATAATTATATTTGGGCGAAACAAATATAAAATAAACATTATTTTGATCAAAAAATAAAACTCCAGTAAAAATAATTTCCTTTGAGCAAAAAAATTAAACTCAAATATTAATTATTATTTTTAATCTATATTGATTAAACCCGAAAAATAAAAATCGCTGTAAATTACATTAGGACGTAAGAGCACAAGTACGTGAGTATAGTTAAAATTGTTGTACGACATTAAAACTTGTTGATTTTTTTGGTTAAAATTAAAAAAAATAATGATTATTTTCCGTCTCTGGTTTATATACATAAGTCCCTAACATATAATTTTGTCAAAAACAAATATTGCTAAATTTCTAGGATAACATTTTAAAAGCTCATTTTCAATACATTCCAGTCCTTATGCACCAAAAAATTGCCTCTGTTTAAATTCTACAGAATTTCCTCTTTAATTTGATACCCACCCTTCCTCTCTGAGCACATTTCACTGAATTAGTGACGTCAGAGTGAAAAACTAAAAACGCCACTTTACTATATTTGGTCCATGGCTTCGCGAATATATTGATATTTGTGTATAAAATTTACTATCGCGCGGTGTTATATGTATAATGAGTTAGACATTTATAAAAAAAATATTAATTATTAAATAAAAAAGAAATATAGCCAATACTGGTCACGAAAAGGAGTTTCTATTGGGCACGTTCGTTGAAAATCTCCAGTAAAAATAGCCAACAGCAAAATTCCGGCGAAATGTCATGTTATCTCATAAGAGAAAAATATCCAGAATAGGACGCGAACAGAAAATTTGCAGAAACTTGCAGGTTAGACGAATAGCTGATTGAATTTTTGTTTACATTCAAAGTGTAAAATTTAAAACGTACGAAAACTAATCACAAAGTGTTATCCTGACACAGTTTATTGATAAAATGAATAACTACTTAGTTCTTACAAGTTTAATTAGTCGCATTTTATCATTTTTAACATCCAAACCATCAAATTCAGTTTTGTGATTGCGTAAATTCCTACCAGCTGTTTTTGATCAGCTGTTTTCCTGTTGGCAAAAATTTTTCCAGCAGAAACTAGCAGCTTCCCCTCAAAAAGAAATGTCATTTTGCTCTCTTAATTTCCCCTACTTTTCCAGTTTTTTGCGTACGCGAACGCAAAAAGCTGACAGTTTTTGATAACTTTTAATAATTAACAGGTACGCGAACGCAACTATTAATTATTGCCATAAGTGCAAATTACAAATCCCGAAAATTATTTGCCAAGAATACCGGGATTTTCGGGATCTAAAAAAGGCGGATCCCGGGATTAACATTCCTAGTATGTACATACTTATGTAGAGGTGCATGTGTACGTGGGTAAATGTGTAGGAGAATAGGAATAGAAAAGACTAAGTGGATCGGAAGAGCAAGTTGGCAAGCTGGTTTGTGGGTGACAAAACTTCATGGTGAAGACGGCAAGCGAAAACCGCTGACTTTGAGCAAGCAGAACAACAGAACAGAAAGAGCCACAAACAAAAAAAACAAACAAACAACAACAGCTTTTGCCAAATTAACCAACATATGCGTGACAGCTGTTGACGGCCGGCAGCGCTTGGGAACCGCCAAAGTAGGGGGTTGCCGGGGAAAGTTACAAAAAAAAAAAAAACAAGGAAAAGTGCTGAGAATATTGGTGCACTTGCCTCTTAGCTGTTTTTATTGCTCTCCTTAATAAACGAAATGAAACAAATTGGTACTCAACGAACCAGCACACTTCTCTACTCGCTCGAGTGCTCGCTTATCTACTAAATAACTAAAATCATGTGAGATTGCTCGTTGTGAGCTTAGATGCGAATTCGGGCTTCACAGCAGCGACTTTATGGCGGCATTACACTAAAGCCGGGAAAATTAATTTAAAAAATTATGAACTTAAAACTATGCTGATTGCTTTACGTTGCTAGTAGTATTGCTTGTCGCTTTTATACGCACGTAAAACGTGGCGCTTCTATGATATTAACGAAAGTACACTCGCGTTACAACTCTGAACGTGCAGCGACTCACAACTGACTGACTATGCACTAGTTGGTGGCTCTGGTACTCTGCTGCAGCGACAGAACATTTCCGCAAATACATATATGAAATGGTTTTGCAAAGAGGTGGTAAGTAAGAAACCACCAATGCAAATGTCAAGTGGAAATCAAAGAATGCAATAACAAAAATGAATCCGAGGAGGAGGAAATACAGTCAGTCTTCAGTACTCTCTATCACCTAGAGAGTGTTGCCTAGTTTTGCATTTGAAAAAGCACTAAAACCGAAGAAAAATCTCGGTTTTTCTCCAAAAAAGCTCCAAATTTTTGTTGGACTTTGTATGCATAAAAAATTTTATATTAGGGCCGCTGATTCAAGTGAATAAAAATCAATGTTTCTTGCTCGACGGTCGAATTTATTCTGTAAATTTTTTCCTCTTTGTTTAAATCTTAAATTTACAATCTACAATTCCTATCAAATGAAAGCAAAAACAAAAAATTTAGTTTAAATCTGCACTGCAGTCTCTTATAATTTCGTGACCTAAAGGAAGAAAAATATTCCACAGTTTTTTCAGTACATAGTAGAAACTTAATCCTTATGGGCAATTCAAGTTCTCACATTTTTTGTTTCAAGAATGGCATAGTAAAATATATAGTAATTTCATGTTTGTTTTCACAATTATTTAGAAAGTCTGATTCGCCCCTCTAACTTCTAGAAACATAAACTTCATTACTTTCCCTTCAAAGTATTCTTGTAGACATGACATTTCGCAGAAATCCGTTGACTTTGATGGTCAAATCGCTTCCATTTTGAGTAACGTGCGAACAAAAATTTCCACAATTGCACAATTTTGCTTTACTGCTTTAAACCTACAACGTTTTTGCCGACGAAAAATACCATATCTCTCTTTCATAATAAAGATAAGTGCAGTGCACTGGTAATTACGAGAGCACTGCCTTAAGTGAACAACGCTTAGCGTGAACACTTTCTTTTTACCATTGACTACTCTGTAACGCAAACCAATTTAGAAAGATCCATAACGTGAACAAATATGTATTTGGTAAGTTTTTCTATAAAATGAATAAAGGAATACATAAATTCGTGGAATTCGATCTTCAGTGAGTTTGGGTAATCCCCTAATATTAAAATAATTGTGTTTTTTACAAACGAACTAAGTCAGCCATTCTTTCCTCTTTCCGGAGTGCTAATGCTAACCAATGGTAGTTTTTATAAAACATATTTCAACGAAAAAGGCGACTTGAGCGGCAATAACGTAATTCAAAGGAAAATCTCAAAGGGAATTTCACACAAGCCATCATTTGTTGGGGCAGGAGTATTTTTTTGCCTTAATTTTCACATTCGCAAACGAGAAAAATTTCGTAAACGTGAACTCCCTTGGTTTTAAATAATTCGCGTTATCGCGAATGCACTATATTCAAAAATTTCAGTCAATAATGCTCGTAGGCTCTGGCTACAGCTTCTCTAAATGTGTTTGTCTTCATCTTACCACCTCGTCGCATTCTAAAAGGAGGTGCAGTGAGGTTTCCGCCTTGGTATTCCTGTAATGAAAGAAGTCATATGAGCTTTCATATGGCCTCGCGATCTGTCATGACTCATGACCCATCGGTAAACCAGTTGTTTATTTTAAACTTGTCTTTGGAAAAGTGAGGTTTGGAGATTCTACTGAAAATGCAAACGGACAAACAAATAGCTGATAGAGTAACAAATATACTATGTCCCAAATTCCTGTCATCGAGGTACCATAAAACCAGATCTCTTGTTTTTGCAAGCGAAATGTGATTCAAGCCTACATATTTCTTATCGCTAATCAAATGTAATATGAAGCGAAAAACTGTTCTCTAACGGCCGCTATCTCAAACCCCTTTTGAAAAATGTCGGACAGTGTGCAAAATTTACTTTTTTTGTAACAAAATCTAATGTCTACAGCGAGAACAGTGTTTTCAAGATTTTGAATTGGAGAGCTTATAAGAAATAGTTTCGTTGGATAAAAAATTACTTTGTCCTTTCAAACGACCTTCAAAAATAGGGGGGTTTTAACTTGTTCCTTTTCACTAGAAAACAGTATTCAATTAAATTTTTAAAACGTTTTAATACATGTTTTTGCTACACTTGCGTTAAGGAAATTTACTTCCATGCTTTCAAGAACCGAAAACCTGATTTTAATTTTTTTTTCAAGCTCATCACATGCTGATTTTAGGTCAAGAAATTAAAAACTTTATTTTGAAGGTCTTATTGTGTAAAAAAAATTATCCGTAATTGTAAAGG
The DNA here is from genome assembly GCF_013731165.1 of Rhagoletis pomonella. Taxonomy (NCBI): domain Eukaryota; kingdom Metazoa; phylum Arthropoda; class Insecta; order Diptera; family Tephritidae; genus Rhagoletis; species Rhagoletis pomonella. The sequence continues at coordinate 15,017,184 of NW_023458555.1, read as the reverse complement.
TAGTTTTTTGTACAACGCAGCTATTTTTACTAAATTCTTTAACCCAAAAGCTTTAAAATACTACTAAATTTATTCCGCTGGCTCTTCTCTTTCTCGAGATAATAGATTTTGTCACAAAAAGATGTAATTTTCCACATTGTGCGCACCTAAATATGTTAAAATTTAAGTTTTAACAAAAATTACCTCAATCAATTTCAATGTACGAGTACGAGTGACAAAACGGCAACTCTGCTGGTTAAGTACTACAAAAATTCTCATAAAGTCGACACACCGACGCAGATGCTCGCTCCCAAAATCTTCGCAATCTCTACGTTTCGTTCTCGCTCGCCGAAAATATGTATATCTATATAGTAAAAAAATACCCAAAAGAAAGTAATGCGGTTGAGCGAATTATTAATGAATTTAATTCAACATTTTTCAGCTGTATTTTTGGTTTTCAGTAGCTTTTTGGCGGAGGGAGGAAGTTTTCCACGTGCAAACCCACTTATTTATGTACTTATAATCTACTAATTATTATTTATTTACATACTTATCTTCATATTTATTTACGTACATATATACATATGTATTTATGCACAACTTACCTGATAAAAAAGTTAGACCCTAGGGGCAATGAAGGAGAAAAAGTAAGCCACAACAATCAGCAGACGCTAGAAATGAAAAAAAGAAAAAGAAAATATAATACCTTTATATATGTAGATGTAATCAATAGGAAGCAAACTAAAAAAAAATATATATATATCTAGACATTTAAAATGATTTGGAGTTTAAGATATTAAATATTCTTGTAGCGCCACTGCAGTTAACCATAAAACAGGCAGCCAAACGCATATTGTTTTTAACTTTCATAAGAGAGTACATATTGTGATAAAGGAGACCAGATATCGCCCGAAATAAGAGCATATCCAGGACTCAACTGCTCCTAGCTATAGACTTACATCGAGGAGGTCAGTTCCAAAGGTATACTATCAATTATCTTTGAAGCGGAAGCTAATAACATCGTTATCAACTCCCTGTTACATGTTATCGAGTCCATCAAAGCGATAAAGATGTTTAACCTGCAGTTAGTGTTAACCAGATATTAAGAAATAGGCCCTAAGTCGGTAAACAGAAATCGACTTTCAGCGAAAGTACTGCAACAAGAACACCTTCACCTTTGGTGGTCCTTCTCTTCTATGAAATAAAATCCTGCCTGATCCTTACATTACATTTTTGTCTCCTTAGAGGGGGAGAAGAAAATGAAAAAGTAAACTAATATCGCCAAGAAGATTGTAGCAATAACCAGGTCCCAAGATATGGTTTGCAGTAATGCCAGACACTATCAAAAAAAAGGAAAACTGGTGTCATTTTATAAAAAAGCTCGAACCTTTTTAAGGAAAAATTACGATTTCTAACTCGCCATTTAATTGGACATTGTGAATTATGTACCTGTCTACAGGAACTGGGAATGAGGTCGAACAATTCATAATGCCGAGATGAAGAAAGAAACCGGTGCTTCTTAAGCCAATTGCCTATTAAGGAAAGTTGAGCATTAGGAATTTGTGAACCAGACGGGCTCAATTTTTTCCAAGGTTAATAATAAGCCCGCATCTAGCGGACCAATTTGTGATTAACAGGATTATTTTGGCTCAGATAGTTGCAAGTTTTTTGTAAGTCAATTGAAAGGCAGTACAAAAAAAAGCTCGCTTGCCACTTTTCATGGTGAAAAGCTCTTTTGACAAAAAAGCGCTTCAGCATGTTCCAACTGGAGATATAGATACATATGTATGTCATTTTGCTCGGGCTGCTCAAACAGTCGCAATAGCCGCGTGAGCAAAGCACTGAGCTTCGAGTCCACGGGCTGTGAATTTTTTTTCTTTTTATAATAGTAATTATTTTTTACTCAATTTATTTTATTTTTAAATATATTTTTTATTTTCTTTTTTAATATTTTTTTATTTAATTTTTTTGTTTTTTTTTATATTTTATTATTTTTATTTTTATAATTCATATTTTTTTCTTTTTTTTAATAAATTTTTTTTGTTTTCAATTTATTCTTTTTCTTTTTAATTAATTTTTTCCCTTTTAATTTATTTGTTTCCTTTTCAATTTATTTTTTACCTTTTTATTTTTTGTTTTTTAATTTAGTTGTTCCTTTTTTTAATTTATTTGTTGCCTTTTAGGTAATTTTTTTTTTCAATTTATATTTTTTCTGTTTTAATTTCGTTTTTTTTTTCTTTTTTGATTTAATGTTTACATTTCATTGTTTCAAAAAGATTTTCTTTTTTTAATTTCATTTAATTTTGAAATTTTATTGTTTTAATATGTTTTTTCTAATTTGATTTCGTTTTTGCAAGTTACCTATTTTTTTTTAATTGTTAGTTTTTATTGTTTCAAAAAGAAAAATTTATATTTTTTATTTAATTTAATATTTAACAGAAACTTATTTTATTTTTTTATGTAATTTTATTCATTTTATTTATGTAATTTTATTTAATTTTATCTGGTTTTCTTTTAATTTTAAGTTTTTATTATTTTAGAAATAAAAATATATACATATTTATTTAATTTCACTCAATTCTTAGATAACTTATTGCTAAATAGAAGACAAACAGAATACCGCTAAGATCTCCTTGTTAGAAGATCTTAGAATTAATCTTTCGAAAGACAGAAAAGAGCTCTGAAGAAAATTCCCAGAATTAACAATTGCCTTTTATCTTTCTAGAGATTGCGGACGACGTTGACGGCGACGATCTAGAGGAACGGTGCCAAATGTGCCAGCTTCCGCAGGCTCAGCCTTCGAAAGCATTAGCAATAAGATCTCTTATGGAACGGATTGTGTGAGAGCCTAACGTCCCTTAACAACCTCGAGTTTTTTGATTCTGGAAGAAGAAATGTACATTTACGAAATATGTATTTGGCCTCAAAATTACCGCAATATAACTCAGTGACGACGACAAAAGCATATAAAAAATACCTACGAGTACATTTTTTCAACAGATGGAGCAGTAAACTTTTTGATCTACAGCGCTTTGCACTTGATTTGCAGAAGTTTGTACGAGTTTATGTTAATGTTGGCATATGTTTGCCTGAAAGTATGTATGTACATACATATGTACATATGTTTATAATAATTACAGTACAAATAGTATGTATGAATATACATATTTATTGTTTATTTGTGAACATTTATGTTTAAGGTGAACAAGTTCGGTCAAGGAATTGTTCTTTTATTAATGCGTTTTTACATACATACATATACAAATGTATGTATATTAGGGCGGTCTAAAATAAGTAAAGTCAATTTTTTTAATTTTGAAATCCAAATATATTTAGAGATCGCACAAAGCGTTTAAAGTTTTCCACGTATTTTATATGGGGAAAAAACAACATTTCGTAGAAATGGTATGGAATTCTTGAAAATCAATATTTTTCGATCGGAAAACTCTGGTTGTCTTCAGGAGACTCCCAATAATAATGCCCAATTGTTTATTTAACTATTTTTAATAATAACGATTTTTTATTTATCCCCTCATTGAATTTTCTGGGGGTTTCGGCGGACCTATAAAATATAGTTACCACGAAAAAATGGTTCATAGTTTATTGGCAGTCTCCTGAAGAGAAGCAAGAGCTTTCCGATCGAAAAATATCGATTTTCAAAACTGCTATACCATTTCTACGAATAGTGCTTGTTCCCCCATATAAAATACATGGACAACTTTGACCGCTTTGAGCGCAAAATAAGAAAATCGGGGTCAAAGCATAAAAATTCCGACTTTACTTTTTCTCATGCATTTTATTTGGACCACCCTAATGTATGCACATAGCTATGTATGCCTTGGTTGATTTTACAACATAAATGTTCGTCTCTTTGGCGTGTAGAATTTAACGAGAACAACCTCCAAAACCACCAACCAGCATCCTCATTGCCTTTGAGTGCCACTTTTTTTTTTATGGTGCACAACTAGCTCAGCCGAGTAGAAGCCATTCACCTTTTAGTAGTTTCTACAATACACACATACATATGTACATATGTGCATACATAGGCACTATGTGATTAAAGTGTATGTTTGCATGTACATATGTATGTATGTATAAATCATAGCATTCACTACGCATACCGTTGCTATATGTATGGCTGGTCATTTGGCTTAGCTTATGCTGACTAACTAGCTATCTGTATGTATGTATGTTCTGCGAATATGCACATACCAACTATACTCTCGTTCATAGTTACACCCATGGCCAAAATAATAGAAACGCTACAGTTTGACATGTTTTGACTATACATATTTCTATTGTTCTTTAATTTTTTATAAAAGTTCATAAGCATCTTTCGTCTGAAACGCATATTGTGATACATATTTCAATTACCTACTTAGTTCCTTTAATTCAGGTTAACTTGAGTTTTTAACAGGTGGCAACGCTTCTACATGTAGTTTTGAAATTAAACCTTTTCAAAGCCATTTCGATTGATATCCTTATTGGAATAATTCATTTAACTTACAAAATGAATTCCATTTTTTAACAGTTGGCAACTATATCCAAATACCTCAAAAATATTCAAACTGTTCCCCCATATTTCATGGACACTCATATTTTAACATTTCGTATAACTTGTGTACAATTTAATTAGATTCGACTTTTCATATAGGCGGTAACCCAATTCAAAATATGTAATAAGTATAAAATTTCTCCTCGCCGAGACAAACCATTTAACACCCATATTTTAATATTTTACTAAACTTGTGTGTAACTTAATAAAATTCGAGTGTTCAAAGAGGTGGTATGCTATGTAAAAAAGCATAAATAGCTATGCACCTTTTCCCGTCGAGACGATCCGGCTGATATCCTTATTTTAATATTACTTATAACTTCTGTATATTTTAATTAATTTCAACCTTTCGAAAAGTGGCAATCCTCTTCCAAATACAAATAGCTATGAACCTTCTCCTTGCCGAGACGAACCATCTGACACCCATATTTTAATACATCTTTCATATAACGTGTGTATAATTGAATAAAATTCGAATTTTCAAACAGATGGCAACGCTATTCAAAATATAGCTATGAAACTTTAAATCCAAATTTCTAATTTTTCGCAAAAATAAGAAAAATTCAACAAAGCTTCCTCAAGAAGTTCAAACTTTTTAATCACAATTTTTTGTAAAAGTTTTGGTGTGGTAGTATAATAAAATGTAAGTTTGGACGCTTCTACAAAATTGATAAATTTTTATTTACTAACAGAGTCACGCATTTTCTTCCATACAACGAAAAGTTCGCTGTTTCGAAAAAAACCTTGTTGAATTTTTACAATTTTTGCACAACGTTTGAAAATTTGATTTATATAGGTTTTATTTGTAAAAAGTTAATTAACATTAAAAAACAAAAGAAAAATTAAAAAATTATCAAAATGTCGCGCTTCTATTATTTTGGCCATTGGTGTATACCTAACGTATGTACTTGGGTGCTATTGCTGCTGCTGCTGCTGCTGCTGCTGCCTCGCTGGGCCATTCACGTTTCGCGTACAATTTGCCACTTTGCGTTCGCAACATAAAACTAGGAAACTGGTTTGGTTGCTTGCTGCTCCAGTCCAGATTGTTAAATAAATTCATGCTGCGGCGCGCCAGCTCGTAATGAAGTAATTTCAAGCACTACAGCACTCCTTTCCCGACACTTCAACGACCGCCCCCGCCTTTCGACGACGGTAGCATTGAGGCCATAAACATTTTCCAATCACTTGCAAACACACTCACAATTCTCTGCAATTTTATGTTGCTCAGAATGGAAATTGAAAATTGTTTTGTTTGTGCATTAATCTTTTTGTGGCCTTAAATAAATTACCTTTAGGCAGTGATCTTTTGTGGTTTTCTATAATTTGTTTATTTATTTGAGAATGAAAAAATTCAAGTAAACTCATCATTTTATTATTCAGCCTTGCTGCTATGTTGACCGACTGACGGAATGCTGAGCTTATGTCTCGTAAATTTTTTTAATTACTTGTAGTATTTACTTGAACTCATTTGTTTTTAGTTTGGTTGTTGTTATTGTTGTGCGTTGTAAATCGATTTAGTTTTGCTTGGCATGATTTTTTTTTACCTGAACCATTTTTTATTGAAATGGTGCAATCGAGCAATCGCTCTTTTCAAAATTCTTTAAAAATATTAAAGGTCGCTAGAGGGTTAATATGTTCTAGGGGATATTTATAGCAAAATTTCAGATAGTGGCTGCTCAGATGAAATCTCTATGGGAGGAATGCGAAAATGTGCAAGAAATAGAGCAGCAGATAGTTCCCCCTAAAATATGAAATATTTGTGTTTGCTTACTTTCTGAGGCATTTAGGTTTGCAATGGGAAGAACTCGTCGGTAACCCCCCGTTTTAGTAAACCCATAGCGTTAGCTGCATTAAATAAGACTTTATTTCTATTAGGAAAAAACTTTTGAAGTTGGTCGTGCCGATAAACGAATCCAAGCCATCCCCTTAATAATATCATTTAAAGTTTGAGACTCAGCATGTAACTAAGACTCGGAAAAGTTTTTTATAAATTTTATATCGTCTGACAGGTAAAAAGGCTCTACAGAAGATTCCACCTCGACAGTTGGGTCTTTGGCGAAGAGATATCTTGCCATTCCCGCCTCTTCAGCAAGTTGAGACTTTTCTTTGACTTCAAATATATAATGTACCATGTCTTCTTGGAACCAAAATACGTGCATGTATTCCAACTTCACCAAAATTACATAAAGGGTCCGGCTTACAGGGTCAAGAATTCAGCGTTCATTTCTAATAAGTAGATAATATAAGAGAGAAGCATTTTGAAAGCTAAAGCAAACTACTAAGGAACACAAAAGGTAGAAGCAAAGTCAACCATTTTATGGAAAGCTTCTGAAAATGGCTTCCATCAATGTCATACATACACAATTAGTATCTACTTGTAATATTCGCCTTGTTCTGAATTTTAATTATATCTATACTTGTTATAAAAGCAGTGCCAAATAACACTTTTACAGTCGTAAAATAATTGCTACTACCTTTAGATGTGGATATATTTATTATAATTTTTCACCACATGGTATGGAATATCATTAGTCTTTGTTTTTTTTTTCGCCGAACGTAGGAGTCTTTAAAATTTTCGGTAAGATTTTTTTTTTAAATACTTCTACGGAAATAGTCAAAAAACTTTCTTAGCAAGAGTTTAATGATATTTGGTGGCATTGGGGTGGAAAAAAACAAATTGTCTTCTCGAGACAAGAACAACGATACATCATACTTATGATCCGACTGTAAATAACGAAAATGACCCTAGGGTTCGACTAAAACATTTTTTTCCAGTTGCCTTGCAAAAATTCTGCAGACTCAGGAATGCACGGCGAACTTTTTTTGTTTGCTTGTGCTTTTTGTAAAACTTGCTGATAGAGGGTATTGAATTTATGTAAGCCCTCGATATCTGCATAAATAATAAGTTAATAAACGAAACGTGTGTGCATCGCTCACGTGTTCAATAAAAAGTGTTTGCACCTGGTGAGACGCTAAATAGTATGCTTTAAGTTCACATCTAAGTATGTATGTATGTATGTAAATTGCAATGCTCGTAAAATGTCAAAATCTCAGCATTGTATCCGTACCTGTTTTTACTTTTCGTCACCACTGTTGATATTGTTTTACAAATAGGTATATCTGTATATTGTTTTCACCTTTTTCACAAATAATTCGTTGACATTTCAGTCGAAATCGGTAGATCATTCACTTGACAAAACTTGTAAACATGTAAAAGCATGCACTTCGTCGCTTATGCATATGCAAGCAATCGAAAGTGTGTAGGTGTGCGAAATTCGAGTGATAAACCTGCACATATGTATGTATGCACCTGCACTCACGAAAGTGAACAACCTTAGTTCACCGTTCACCATTTAGCAAGCTCATTATCGCTTTGTATTCTTAACGTCTTATCAACGGCGGAGGAGTCATTTTGGTTTTACGCTCAGTCATTGTCATCGTTATTAATTTTATTTCAATTTACATTCCAAGATAATTTCCCAGTGGAAAAATGGCGAATGCATTAGCTTCCTCCATCAAGAAAAGACTAACGACACCGCTTGTACGAAAAGATGCATTGCAATGTAGGCGAGCGGGTATTGTATAGCCGAAGCTTTTGAGCCACAACATTCGAGTTAAACGAATTGTTGCATTCCACAGCGGTCGTGGATATGGTGTGTCGTTTTGAAGTTTGAATTTTTTGCACTTGTATCTCAACAGCATTTCCGGCTGGGTACTGCCAAAGCGAAGAACAGCTGATTTCGTAATACATATCACACATTCAATGGAAAGCGCCTAAAAGCACATCCATGGTTGACTCTGATTTTCTTTCAAAATTTGCAAAGCAAAGCAGCATTAGGTGATGTTTTCACGCACAATTGGTATTATGTGATTCGTGCAGTATGCAGTATACTGCTAGACTGCATTGTATTCTTTGCAAGATACATTCGTTATTCGATTTTCTATTATAAGAAGCACCGAATTATGAAAATTTAAATGTATTTAGAACATCACTCAATTGAATTTTCACTTTGATCGAATCACTTTGGAGAGGTGCCGGAAAGGTCTTAATTATGCTATATTTTAGGAACAAAGCTACATATATGGGATTGTTTTCATAAAACCATGGAGCTAAATACCCAAATCCCTAAGTGGACCCGAAAATCACGACATAGTTTCGAGAATCCCGAAGTAGCCCAGAAAATTACGAAATAGTTTCGAGAACCCCGAAAAAGTCCCGAAAAGCCCTAAGTAGTCCTGAAAATCACGAAATGGTCCCGAGATTACCGAAAACCCTGAGATAACGGGTGATTTTTTAAGAGCTTGATAACTTTTTTTTAAAAAAAAACGCATAAAATTTGCAAAATCTCATCGGTTCTTTATTTGAAACGTTAGATTGGTCCATGACATTTACTTTTTGAAGATAATTTCATTTAAATGTTGACCGCGGCTGCGTCTTAGGTGGTCCATTCGGAAAGTCCAATTTTGGGCAACTTTTTCGAGCATTTCGGCCGGAATAGCCCGAATTTCTTCGGAAATGTTGTCTTCCAAAGCTGGAATAGTTGCTGGCTTATTTCTGTAGACTTTAGACTTGACGTAGCCCCACAAAAAATAGTCTAAAGGCGTCAAATCGCATGATCTTGGTGGCCAACTTACCGGTCCATTTCTTGAGATGAATTGTTCTCCGAAGTTTTCCCTCAAAATGGCCATAGAATCGCGAGCTGTGTGGCATGTAGCGCCATCTTGTTGAAACCACATGTCAACCAAGTTCAGTTCTTCCATTTTTGGCAACAAAAAGTTTGTTAGCATCGAACGATAGCGATCGCCATTCACCGTAACGTTGCGTCCAACAGCATCTTTGAAAAAATACGGTCCAATGATTCCACCAGCGTACAAACCACACCAAACAGTGCATTTTTCGGGATGCATGGGCAGTTCTTGAACGGCTTCTGGTTGCTCTTCACTCCAAATGCGGCAATTTTGCTTATTTACGAAGCCATTCAACCAGAAATGAGCCTCATCGCTGAACAAAATTTGTGCGCGAAACACATTTCGAACCGAACACTGATTTTGGTAATAAAATTCAATGATTTGCAAGCGTTGCTCGTTAGTAAGTCTATTCATGATGAAATTTCAAAGCATACTGAGCATCTTTCTCTTTGACACCATGTCTGAAATCCCACGTGATCTGTCAAATACTAATGCATGAAAATCCTAACCTCAAAAAAATCTCCCGTTAGTTCCGAAATATCCGAATAGTCTTTCAAATCTCGAGATAGTCTAGTGAATCCTGCAATAGTCTCGAAAATTTGTATTGTACTGTATCCAGTATTTAGAGCAGTCAAAGTCCCTAAATACTTTTGTATGCGGTAGTTAGTGAAACCAAAGTCTCTAACTGCTTTTAAACTTAGTATTTTGTGCCGTGGGAATAAGTTAATACTACGATACTTACATCCAAAATACTACATCGTAGATACAATTTGACCCATCGCTGCTAGCTACATACAGTGGTTCAAACAAGTGACCACGAGTTGATTTTTTTATTTTATTCGTAATGTTTTTCTATCTATTTGTTTATTTTTCTATAAAAATATCGTCCAAGCTTTAACCAAAACTATAAAAATCACAGTTTCAAACTTTAAGCAAAATTAATAAAAATTCAACAAATTTTCATGAAAATTTCAACTTTTTAAAATGAATCTTTAGAACATTTTTGGGCCCTATACAGTTTTGGTCTAAGGAAGTGCAAGTTTCTACCGGCTAAAAAATCGCGGTGATTTTTGAGAATTTTTTCTTTTTTTTCTTTGTTTGGAGCTGCTTTTTCATTTTTTTTTTTATATAACATGTCCAATTCACAAAAACTGGCGTTGATGTTTTGTTGCGCAGTCTGCCGCATTTTATTTCATAAGTAGTTCATGCTTATATGGAAAAAAGTGTAAAAATGCGTCACCAAGAAAAAAATTCTCAAAAATAAACCGGATTTGTAACCATTTGAAACTTGCACTTTGTATGGGCTATAAAACTGTATGCCCAAAAATTTTCAAAAGATTCAAATTTTTACGGTGAAGTTTTGATGAAAATTTGTTGAATTGACTTAAATTTTAAGTTTCAAACTGTGACAATATTTTTATAGAAATCTCACAAAAAATTTACCTCGAAAAACATTATGAATATTATAAAAAATCCAGACGTTATAATCACTGTCTGTATACACAAAAGCCATGGATGGTTTCCATCCCAAAAGCAGGAAAGAGTGATTTAACCCGCCGCAAAACATTTTAGAAACATCTCTTTCCATTTTCCTCCTTTTTAGGCTACCGTAGTATTCCCTTTTTTTTCAAAAACTGTAAATTTCCGGAAAACTATATTTTCGATAAAAAAAAACCTATAACCTTAAAAAACGGAAAAAGTTACATGAAATAAAATAACATAAACCGTTTAAACTATGCTTAACTAAACAAAAGTAGACTTTATAAATTCGAGGATTTTAATAAAATTTTGTTTGAATGAAATTCAGTTTCATTATTTTTCTATGCAAGTGTCATGCAAATGCGGAGAAAGTGCTTCAAACTTCTGGAATACCGCTTTTCGAGAGAGACTTAGGGAAAACTCCATTACAGGAACCAGTAAGATTAGTCAGAAAATCTAGATGATTTACACAGGACAGGTCTGGGGAAATCCTTTGCTGGGGATATTGCGCTGACAGATTTCGATCGAGCTTAACTATAGGTGCCATTCTAACCTAGCATAACTTCGGCTACGTCATTCACAGAACTATTCCATTAAAAAAAAATATATACATATATCTCTATTTTTGTAGGCGACTTTTGCCCGTCCATCATCTACAGTACCTTCAGCGCAGATACCTTGGGACGGTCCTCAAAACAATAATCATCATCGGACAGCCCCAGGATAATTTACACAAAAAATCATTGCGTACAATACCTTTTCTTGTAGCCGTTCATCGGTCTAAGTCCGCTACGGTTATTGATGATTACTGCGCGGTTTCTTTTACGGAAAGAAATCTGTCTTAAAGTTCCTGTAAATAGACGTCCAGTTTACTAATGCATAAAGGTCCTTAACCTTAGCTTACAGTCTGGATCAATGAAGGCATGACTAATATTATTTAAGACCCATAGTGGCCAGAGACCTTGCAGTAATCCTTTCACTGAAAAGAAAGGTTTTAAGGTAAGGTGCACAAAAAAACCAATGCATTGAGGTAGTATTTCCCCCATACTCCCCTTGTTGGCCTGTTTTCTGTCAAAAGAAAAAGAAAGAGTTTTCGAACCGTGATATGAACAGTACGAAATAACATTTGGTGTGCTACCAACCCTAAAGTGGCATTTGCATATTTAATCTAAGCTCTGATGATGAAAACTCCCATATTACGTAAAGGAAAAACGTCATAAAGTCTACACACGCGACCGCGATTTAATTGGCACAGGCATCCGCCTCACCACTGCCATTCCATTTTCTCTAGAAGCGAATTGATTCAAGCTTTTAAAGCTTGACACTTTTTTTTAGCTTTTTAATAAAATAATAGGTCAACAAAATAGCTGCACTTCAGTTATGTAGGCAAAAACTTAGCCATCTGTTTATTTAAGGTAGCCTTTTTAAGCTACTCAACTGATAAGAGTGATCAAATGGGATACATGTAATTTGTAAAGATTAAATAAAGATATATAAAGCAATCTTAAACATGATTTTGGAGGTGTTCACACAGTGATAAAAATACAGCACGTTGCTAAGATAGTTTTATCATTTTATTTATGATTATTCATAATCATCGCAAGAGCTAAAAAAAAAGTATTCATACCAAACAAGATTTTCCGCTCACCAAATAATTTACAGCCAAAATACGAACGGTGTGAACACGCCTATCAATTATTTTGCAAGTAGCCACCACTTTATCAAGTGAAGCTATAAATTGCCGAAAACTCCCAAAAATATATCAGTTTTCGATTAGCATTACAAACGCGCAGTCCCGTAAATTTAAACTTAAATTTGTTATGATTTTATTGCTATTAATAATAACGGCATTTGCACTCGCGCTTCTCTATATAAAATGGACTTACACTTATTGGCAACGCAAAGGCTTCCCTTATTACGCGCCCAAAATCCCCTTTGCCGTGTTAGATGGCGTGCGGAAGCGTGAAGTTTCATTGGGCATGGCCGTTTATGATGTTTATCGCACCACGAAGGACAAAGTAGTTGGTATTTACCTAATGACACGACCGGCTTTGCTTGTGCGCGATGCTCAATTGGCGAGAGATATTTTAGCGAAGGATTTCGAAAGCTTTCACGATCGTGGCATACACGTAGACGATGAAAAAGATCCACAATCGAGAGGTGGAATTTTTTTTCTCAAAGGTCAGGATTGGAAAAATTTAAGGGGTAAACTGGCAGCCTCATTCACCTCAGGCAAGTTGAAAGGCATGTTCGGCATAGTGGAAAATGTGGCAGATAAAATGGTAAACTATTTGAATGAACAGCTGGCGGAAAGCGATGTAAAAGAGTTCGAGATGAAGCATGTAATGGGGACGTGAGTACAAGTGCTTGAAGTGGATGCTTTTTTCATATTTCATATCGACCAAAATAGATTTGTATGTATAAGTATGTATGTTTTGTCTTCTATGATCGAAATCAAGTCAGAAATGTTCGATCGAGTTAAGCAAAAAATTATCATAATTAGCACAAACGGCGTGTTAAAAGATTCTGTACATACAAGAAAAAAAATAAATAATAATAATAAAATCTCTTTTTAGCTATGCCATCGACGTAATTGCCTCGTTGTTTTTTGGTTTGGAAATAAACAGTTTTCTTGAGCCAAATAATGAGATTCTTAACGTTAGCCGGAAAGTCAATGAGCCAACTTTTGGGAGTGTGGTGCGCGGGACGTGTCAATTTTTGTATCCTAGGTAAGCTCATCTTTTCAAAGTTTCTTTCTTTTTATCTGTTGGGCTTCTTTGTTTTATATTTAATTTTTTTTCCTAATTTTATTTTTTATGTATGTATATTTTTTATAGTTTTTTATTGTTATTAATACTTTATTTTTGATTGGTTTACTTCCCTAATAGTTTAATTTAATTTAAATTTAAATTTTAAATTTAATTTTTTTTGTTACACTTTTTTATTCCTCTATTTCATATATTTTTTCCTTTTATCGTTATCTTAGCTTGTACTTAAGTTTTTATATGGCTAATTTTTTATTTTTTTGTTTTATTTTTTATGTATTAAAAATTTCATCTATTTTTTTGTTTATTCAAAGTTGTATTATATTTTTAATTTACTCAAAATTTAATTTTTTTCTTATGTTACGTGTTTTTCTTTTTTTTATTCTTTGATTTTTTATTTATTCCTATTTGTTATTTTATTTTAATTTTATATTTCTTAATATTTGTTTCCTATTTTTTATTTTGATGAATTTTTTTCGGTTTTCTACAAAGTTTCAAACTTGGGTTTATGTACATATGTATATGGGTTTTGTGAGGGAATTTTATTTGAAAAAAATCTTACAGATTGATAAATGCATAAACACAAGTGATAAAGAATATAATTTTGAATTTGGAGTAAAATGATATGTCGCCCCGCATGCTTATTTCTTATATAATTTTATATTTTTACTTTTTTATATAATTTTATTTTACATATTTTTATTTTTTTACAACTTAGTATTTTATTTTTTTATACAAACTAATTTATTTTAATTTTTTAAACAAATTTTTATTTTTTTTTTCATACATATTAATTTTTTATTTATTTTGTATACAACTTCATTTTTTATATAATTTGATTTTTTCATATTTTATATACATACATATGTATGCATATCATTTATTTATTTTTCATTTTATTTTATGTTATTTTTTATTTTATTATATTTTTTATTTTATTCTACTTTTTTATTTTATTCCATTTTTTATTTTCTTAAATTTTTTATTTTATAAAATTTTTTATTTTGGTTTATTTTTTATTTTGTTCTATTTTTAATTTATGTTGTTTTATTTTTTGTTTTAAATTATTTTATTTTTGCTTTAAATTATCTTATTTTTTGCTTTAAATTATCTTATTTTTTGGTTTAAATTATCTTATTTTTTGTTTTAAATAATTTTGTTTTTCACTTTAAATTAGTTTGTTTTTGCTTAAATTTCTTATTTTGTTTAAAGTTATTTTATTATTTGTTTAAAATTATTTTATTTTATAGTATGTATATACTTTTATTTCTTTACTTGAACTTATTATTTTATTTTGTTTAATTTGGTTTTATTTTATTTTGTTTTAATTTTTTAAATCTTTATTTTTCCTTTTCCTAATTTATTTTCTTTGATTTTTATTCTTCTCTGTATTTCCTGTCCTTTTTTTTTAATATCTAAATAATTCTTAAAGTTTTTCTTTTTAACCGACTTCAAAATTGCATTTTTTATGCACTTTTGAAAAATGACTCATCAAATTTCCATTCACAAAAATATAATTTTTTTTTAGTTCAAATCCGTATTTTTACTGGCACTTCAAAATATTTATAAGGGCAGTTCGTGTTTCATATAATATTTTTTGCATTGTATTTCACTTTCAGTCTGGAAAAGCTATTCATACGTATGGGATGGCGCGAAGAGGCGCCCAATATGATGAGGCAGATCGTAAAACGCACCATAAAAATGCGTGAGGAGCAGAATATCTCACGCAAAGATATGCTTCAGCTACTAATGCAACTGCGCAACAAAGGCGAAATTAGCGCAGATGACAATGACTGGTCCGCAAATGCTGGAAATGGTAGGCATTTGGAACGATCGCATTATTTCCATTACCTCAAAAAAATTGTTATTGGAATTTATTTTAGCAGATGCATCAAAACCCATGTCCATTGAAACCATCGCATCGAATTTATTCCTCTTCTATGTAGCCGGTTTTGAGACGACTGCTTCCGGCATTTCTTTCACTGCCTTTGAATTGGCGCAACAGCCAGCTGCTTTGGAAAAAGTGCAGCGTGATGTTAAGCAAGCGTTAGAAAAACATGGCAATAAATTCACATACGAAGCGATACAAGATATGAAATACTTGGAGTTATGTTTGATGGGTTAGCTGAAGCTGTAGTTTTTAAGAAACACTTCGAGTTTTCACCAGTGCTTCATTTCGTTTGTCTTACAGAAACTACACGCAAGTATCCCGGCCTACCGATTCTCAATCGGCAATGCACTCGCGACTATCCTCTACCGGATAGCAACTTGGTGATCAAGGCGGGAACCCCAATTATTATTTCGCTATTTGGTTTGCATCGTGATGCCAACTATTTTCCTGATCCTATGCTTTGGCAGCCAGAACGATTTGTGAATCAAAATTATGATCCTGTTGCTTATATGCCATTCGGTGCGGGTCCCCGGCATTGCATTGGTAATATTATAAAAAAAAATTTAACCGCATATTTTCGAGTTTACTCATATTTTCTTATTTTTCATATTCAAAGCACAACGTTGGGGAAAAGTTATCGTAAAAATCGCTTTAGCGAAACTACTTTTAAATTTCAATATCGAAATGAATCCGGTACGAAAAGAACTCGAAATGGCTAACTTTGGCGTATCACTTTTAGCCAAAGGCGGTATAAATGTGCGTTTGTCGAAGAAGAAAGCAACCGTAGGCGCCTAAATTAGACGTAATTGGTTAAGGATTTTTTATTATTTTAAAATTTATTATTTTTTGTATTATTTAAATAAAATTTAAGTTTTGTGAAATGAGTGTAAGCATCGTTCTATATAAGGCATACAAAATGGAATGGCGGCTAATTGGAATGAGCTGCAATTGATGGAGAAGTTCGTGGAGTTATCGTTTCTCCCACCTAACGTGTTCGTCAAATGGGTTTGCAGCAACGTCTGACAGCGAAGTTAGAATATTTCATCGAGTTAAGGCGTTGAGATGCCATCGGCTAGGCCATCGACTAGTTTCAGTAGTTCATGTGTATGGGTGCCTTAAGGTACATTGAATAGGTAGCAGCAGGGATGCAATTTTGATTTTTTTTTTCCTTTTTCATTTCGCCCATAAATTGTCATTTTTGCTTACATTTCACCCTGCAATGTCAAGTTTTGCTTACCGTTTTCGATATTTTAGATTAAAAAATCATCAACAAAATACACAAAAATGCTACCTGTTTAAAGTAAAGTAAAGTAAAAACACAAAGTTTGGGAGCCCTGAAAAATTCTTTTTTAATGATACCATCACCTGTACATTAGGAATATGACCTTTTTTAATTGAATATACCTATGAGACGCTGAGATATTATTAAAAACCAATAAAAAAAAATTAACCATTTTTTCTAAAGTTATGCATAATTCTAAATTTCATAGTATTCGGGATTTTCAAGTTTATTTTTGATTATGTGCACATCCTAAAAAAACGATCCTAAAATTTTGAGTACGGTAAGTTGAGTAAGATATGGATTTTTGAACTTACGTTTTAATTTATTTTAAATGTAGAGGAATTTTTTTTAAGTGCAAAAACTGATATCTTTAAAAATACTTTCTTGAAAATTTCAAAAATTCATCCAAATCAAATTAAATAGATTGCAACCATTGGTCGACTTAACATGGATGACCTACATATACATATGTACATATGTATACATAGTGTATGGTATTTTTGCAAACACCCGGCGTGCTTCACTGCGTCTTAAAAGTATTTTTGTGTTGTTTCATTTATTTTATCAATTTAATTAAACACAATTTTTCAAACAGGTGGCAATCTTCACTAAAATTTTTTTCTGCAATAAACTTTCCCAAACCCCTTCAGTTTGATAACCCTATTGCAATATTGTGGCAACCTCCAAAAAAATATTTTCGGTTTCCTCTCTCTTTTGACAGTCATATTGCAATATTTACTCTATCTTTTCAAAGAGGTTGCAACTCTCAGATTTTTTTCTTTCTATATTTTAAGTTAGACCTCTAGAAATACATCGGTGAAAACTGCATTAAATTTCAAGCTCTAGTTTTCGATTTCGCTTCTATTGCTCTAATAAAGGCCCCCATATTAATTTTTCTTCAATATCGATAAGGTACAATTTTTTTACCAAATTTTGACAAAAACGTTATTTTTATTGATGTTTCATCGTTCATAATTCCCTCCTCATAAATATATATTGTTTTTTTATGAAAGTCGTATGCCTAATGTGCATATTGTAAATGAAGTCACAAAGTCAGTTCAAGTGGTGATCCCGTTATCATATAATTTTTCTGGCAGCAATATATTTGTACCTACCAATTAAAATTTATGAATTATCTTGAAACTCTTGTTAAGATATACATTAGGGTGGTCCAAAAAAAAATTTATTTTCATTATTTTTACGGGTTAAACAAATATTTATTTTTAAGGGCATTATAGTAAATCTACGAATAATGGTATTTTCGGCGCACCAGTTAAAAATTAACTGATTACAAAATAAATCAAAAACTGGGCCAACAGCTTGCGCCGTGTCACTGATTTCTGATGTCTTGTCAGCATTTTTTTGTTTTTTGTTCATCAAGTCATTCGAAAAAACTGTATTAGACATAACGAATTTTCGAGAAGTACGTCAGTATAAGGCTGAATGAGATATTCTTGACTTAGTCACAATGCGAAAGAATAGAAAGGACCACGGCCTTCGGGCTGGTATGTTATTTCACGTGCTCAAGAAAAATGTTTCGACACTGTACGTTCTAACGTTACTACCGTTAACATTGACACATCAGTCCCGGTACGAAAGCCTGATATTATCGAATTTTGTAACAACAGTAAAGGTCACGTCCATATTATAGAAAAGCTTGTTGGTAAATCATCTTTTCCGATTGAAGAATTACACGATTGTGACGTCGCAAAGATATGCCACGCGGCCTTTCTGCTAGCGCAGTTCGTGATGATCGAAATTTATAAGAAAAAGCGGAACCATGAACACAAACTTCAAACACGCTAGAAACAACAATAAGCACAGTTTTCGCTGGGATAAATGTGTGAATCATATTTGTCCTAATCACAAATAAGTATACAGTGACTCAAACAAATGATCACGTGTAAAATCAACAAAACTGTCGTAATTTTTTTCGAGCTCATTTTTTTTTTGTTATTTTTATAAAAAAATATCGTCTAAGCTTTAACCAAAACCGTGTAAATCACAGTTTCAAACTTTATACAAAATTTAGGACAACGAAATTTCATCAAAATTTCAACTTTTTATTCCGATTTTTGAGATTTTTTTTTGGGTGACGGGTTTTTTCGCTTTTTTTCATAAAAGTATGAATTTCTTACGAAATAAAACGCGAGAGACCATCAGCAACAAAATTTCAAAATATCAACGCAAGTTATTGTAAGTTGCGCTTGTTATATTAAAAACCCCGAAAGAGTAGCCGCAAAAAAA
>NW_023458555.1:14997158-14998287 GCF_013731165.1 Rhagoletis pomonella | reverse complement strand
ATTCCTACTTTAATGTATTATAATCGTATCAACCAATGCAAATACATACAAAAAGGAACTAGAATCACACCCGAAACCCAAATAGCAATGGCAACGAACAGCGACGTCAACTGCGACAGCGACGCGACGACAAAACAGAGACGGCCTTTGCGACAATGACGGCGATGATAGAATACCGAGTGGAGAGCACTTTGCAAAACTCGTTTACGACTTTTACATTACCTTCTACTGTTTGTATGCGCTTGCACTGATTGAAAAGAATAATTACATTTGATTTTGTGAAGTTTGCGAGTATTTTTCGCGCACAAACACACAAAATTTCACCAGAAAATCGTTATTTTCGCGGAGGCAACGAAATGAGACGACGTCGATAGGAAAAGTTCGGCCAGAGCTGCCAACTCGTTAACAATGCTAAAAAAACACTACATCAACGAGTGGTACTCGTAACTTTTTTAGCTATCGATTTTAAATAACAATCGGTCTGATTGGCTTTTTTCACTTTTATTTAACTGTCAAAATGGCTTTGTTTCTTTTCTTTTCTAGCAGATAATTATCAGGAAGAAGAAGAATGGGAAAATTGAGGGAATTACGCTCACAGAGAGCGAAATAAAGAAAAATTCAAGGAATGAAAAACTAGCAGAAACTAGCAAGTAAACAGCTGATCGGTGTATTTGACTATTGAAAATATGTGGCGCGAGTTTTTGTTTATTCATTTTGACAGCTGCTAGTCTGCAAGTAAAAATTTTACTAGCAGAGAAATTAGCAGGGGGCCTAGAAAATAAGAGTGTAAGAACGAGAGAGAGCTGCTAGTTTCTGCTTGTTTTTGTTCTCTGGAGTTGCTCGCATGAAAATCCTGCAAAGCCTGAACGACTTCGAATTAGGAATTTTCGATATCGTATCGTTTATTCTGAATATCGATATTTCATGGCACGATAATCGATTTTCATTGGAATCACTGGAATGCACTCCTGGAAGTATAGGGTGATATAGGGTTAAACGAATGTGCCTCCAAAACCTAATGTCAAAATTTCGAGAAAAAAAATTTCATTAATTCTTAAAAATTTTCATTAGCACCCTCCAGAAAAAAAAACTACCTGCGTGAGAAGACATTAAAAAGGTAGAAGATAAT